>NC_091128.1:173911243-174171243 GCF_040183065.1 Periplaneta americana
TTTAAAATGAAATAAATTGTATAAACGAAAGAGGTTTGTTTATTTATTTAATTACTATTGTTTCGAAGCACACTTAATGTTATTACATATGGAAGAGAATGTCAGTTAAATTGGCGCCGCGCTTCGTTGGGTTGCGTGTATACAGGTCCAATTTTCAATGCCAGACAGATATATATATTTGGGGCTAAGAGGAATGGAGAAAGTTACACAACGCAGAACTGCACGCATTGTATTCTTCACCTGACATAAATTAGGAACGTTAAATCCAGATGTTTGAGATGGACAGGGCATGTAGCACGTATGGGCAAATCCAGAAATGCATATAGAGTGTTAGTTGGGAGACTGGAGGGAAAAAGACCTTTGGGGAGGCCGAGATGTAGATGGGAGGATAATATTAAAATGGATTTGAGGGAGGTGGGATATGATGATAGAGTGTGGATTAATCTTGCTCAGGATAAGGACCGATGGCGGACTTAGGTCAGAGTGGCAATGAACCTGCGGGTTCCTTAAAACCCATTTGTAAGTAAGTAAGTAAGACAAACATAAACCAGGCTCAGTTTCAAGAATAACGTATGTGATATTGTTCTAAGGTCATTAATTGTTTCTGACTTGTTGGCATAAACCCGTTATTTAACATAACCGCATAACAAGTAATCCAGCGGAGTTAAATCACATGGTGTCAGGGGCCAGTTAATATCACTACCACGCGAAATGAAGAAGCCTCTGAACTTCTCTCTCAAAAGGTTGACTGTTTCGCGAACAGTATGACACGTGGTGCCATCTTGCTGAAACAAGACCCATACCTTCCAATTGAGGCCAAAAATAATCTGTCATAGCCTGGAATCTTACACATACTGTACACTTCATGTCATGCACGCAATGCTTGGTGAACAGATGACTTTTTTTAATAATAAATATTAATGATTTCTATGCATTGTGGACTGGTGTAATGTTCCATGATTATTTGTCAACAACAACTGTAGCCATGGGAAAAATATTATTGCTATAGCTTCATAAACACGGCAGATGTTATATGTTAAAAGTAGAACACTCTTATTGGAAGACCAATTATATAAGTACCTTACTCTTGCTGTTGAGAGTGCTAGATTCATCCTGTAAAACATTACCTTTTTGTTGCAGTCACTACGCACAGAAATTGATAACCATGAGCCAAGGATACACCTGGTGTGCAACAATGGGCAGAAACTGATCGATGAGGGTCACGAGGATTCGCCAGAGTTCACGCAGCTCATTGAGGATATGCTGGCGAGGTGGCAGCAGCTGAAGGATGCCGTCGAGAACCGACGTAACAAACTGCTGCAGTCGGAGAAAGCACAACAGGTATGTAGCTCTACTGAAATGTGAGACAGTGACAGAACCACTTCCCGAAATTAAATTACTAATACTCATACTTAACACTTTGAGACCAGAGTGCTGCATTGGAGTTAAATCGCTCGCTTGAACACAGTCGAATGTCGTACCCTTGAGTGAGGTAAGATCGGTCGTGATACACTCGTAATAAATAGAAGCACAATACAAGGTCATCTCAGCGACATGTCTTATCTTGTATGGAAGGAGACAGATAAGATACACATATGTTTTGCTCACACGGTAAAAATAAGGCTTTATTTTCTGCGTTTATGACAAGCGTTTAGTGGAACAGTCATTGGAATGTACCAAAACAGTAACATGAATAAAATAGTATGACAAACTTCGATATACAGTTATTATTGCTAATTAACAATTATTCAATATTTGATTTACCACATATATAATATGATAGGTCCATACATAGTGTTCCGCCTATATACTGCGACAATGTAGAAATGTTTTACAAAATATTATTGATATAGCAGTAGATTAATAACAATATTAGTACAGAGATAACGTCACAGAAAATATAATAAAACGAATAATCATGCTGCACAACTGTTACAGACGCAAAGATTGATACACTAATTGAAGCGTCCGCTGGAACAATGTTATGTTACATTTGGTAAAATTTACAGGAGCTGCAAAAATGTGTACGCGTACAACGTTGTTCTTATGAGGGTAGCAAACTTTTGAGTGGACAAATTTCACGTGCTGCATTGATGGACAGTTGCAAGCCAAGGAGTGTAGCAAAGTAACATGACATAGAACATTATTACACGGAAACACGCCAAATGAAAATTTTGTAACTTACAATGTTGTTCCAGCCGACGCTTGAATTATTAGAGATTATTATTATTATTATTATTATTATTATTATTATTACTAGAAAACTTGATACAGTTCTTGCATTATCGTGATTGTGTTCTCTGTTTATAATAATTACATTTACATCCAATAACATCTATCAGATGTGGCAAAAACAAAATAACTCCTGTGGGGGGGGGGGGGGACTTTTACCTACAACATTCATATTACATTTTAAAGCAAGTTTTGTAGTTGTACTATGGAGAGGTTAGTTAAACACTGCAAAGTTTTGAAATGCTAAACATCTATGATATTACTACACAGTTCATCACTGTAACAAGAACGAATGTCTAACGCTCAGCTTATACCGTTCGAGGATTTATCGCTCGCGACAATTTTACCCATCATGCATGTGCGCTACCTATCGGATTATGCTATGAACTTCTTGGCGCTTGAGCGAAAACGTCCGATGCAGACCCCTGTTTGAGACCCTAAAAAGTAGTGAATAAATTCAAGGGAAAACTATGTAAAAATGTTAGTGATAGTGGGTTAAAACCATAATTTTTTGCCATAGTGGTAAATAAAAAAATCTTAAAACTAAACAAATGCTGCAAATTTACAATATATCGGCATAACAGACAATATATTTAACATCTAAAAAAAAAAAAAAAAAAAAAAGGTAAAGGTATCCCCGTAACATGCCATGAAGGCACTTGGGGGGCATGGAGGTAGAGCCCCATGCTTTCATGACCTCGGCACTAGAATGAGGTGGTGTGGTCAGCACCATGCTCTGACCGCCTTTTCCCCCCCGGAAAGACCCGGTACTCAATTTTATAGGAGGCTGAGTGAACCTCGGGGCTGTTCTGAAAGTTAGGCAACAAGAAAAAATCCTGTCACCAATATATCTAACATCTACTTGTAAAAATTACCTAATCCGAGGTCAGCATTTAGAGAATTGAAATGGAGAAAGTAACCAACTCGTATGTGTGTTGCAGTACTTCTTCGATGCAAGTGAAGCAGAATCGTGGATGAGCGAGCAGGAGCTGTACATGATGGTGGAGGATCGTGGCAAGGACGAGATCTCTGCCCAGAACCTGATGAAGAAGCATGAGACCCTGGAGCTGGCCGTGGAGGACTACGCGGACACGATCCGGCAGCTGGGCGAGACTGCGAGGCAGCTGACCAGCGAGCAGCACCCCGACAGCGACCAGATCGCGGTGAAGCAGTCGCAGGTGGACAAGCTGTATGCGGGGCTCAAGGACCTGGCGGGCGAGCGGCGAGCCAAGCTGGATGAGGCCCTGCAGCTCTTCATGCTGAACCGTGAGGTGGACGACCTGGAGCAGTGGATCGCCGAGCGAGAGGTGGTCGCTGGGTCTCACGAGCTGGGCCAGGACTACGACCATGTCACGGTGAGCACATCCATGGTTCTTATAAAAGCTCATCATGTATTAGTAATGATAAACCTATAAAAATGGTGACAATGATAATACATTTTCTCACCACCATGTGAATCATCAGGCAGTTTTGTAGTTTACAACGTATATTTGAGAATATACAGTAAGTTTAATAACACGACACCCTTTGAACTGTGTCCCCCACCTCCACAAACATTTTGTCTGGGCCCTGCCGTCATAAATACTTTCAGTAAAAATTTCATCCAGATTCATTAATATTAGGCATAAAAAAGTTGGTGTTGAACTGAGAAAAATAAACTTACAGAAAAATGAATTTGAAAGAAAAATGAATATTTATGTAACACATACCTATTAAAATTCTCCTCCACTACTTTCGTATAGTAACTTCAGAGAGCCAACTTTAGAACAAAAAGTTGCTAGATTTGTGATCAAAAATTTGTAAAAAAGAATTCTTTGATGAAAATAATAACTTTCACAGCACTTTAAATGCCAAACCCCCTCACAGACTCGATTAAAAAAAAAAATTAAACATATTTGTAATCAGAATTGAACTAAATCCATTTGGGGTATGAAAATATACATTCTAAAGAAGTGAAATAGCCAATAAAAAGTTTTTGAAAAATTTTCATGATTTTCAGTGGAGTCTCCCCTTACAACCTAGGTAGCAAATTGCAGGTATGAAGAGTACATTCATATATACCATGTAAACAGTGTGCCATTTTACAAAACGACAAAAAACTTGCAATCCATATTGTCAGGTTTAGTGAGTAACTACGAATATGTACACTAGAATGTGTGAGGACCTCATTTTGGAACCTTATACTCCAATTTTTATTCGTTTCTATTATTTTTGTACTGCTGAATAATTTTTCACATTGTCATTATTGACACTCTGTTATTGAATTATAAGTACGTTTATTTTTTTGTGATTTAATATCTATGCTGACAATTCTACGTCAGTATTTCTTTCCTGTCTGATAACGTGTTGGTTTTGAATGCAGTTGCTGTGGGAGAGATTCAAGGAATTTGCCCGGGACACTGAAGCTATTGGCAGTGAGCGAGTGGCAGCTGTGAATGGAATTGCAGATCAGCTGATCAGTGCAGGCCACTCCGACTCCGCAACAATCGCTGAATGGAAAGATGGACTCAATGAGGCCTGGCAGGATCTGCTGGAACTCATCGAGACAAGAACACAAGTATGTTACACAGTTTTCTCTAACCTGCCCCACCCCACCCCATTTTTTGTGTTCTACCCAAATTTGAGAAATGAATTAATTGTTTCAGATGTTCATTTTCTGTGATCATCTATCAGTTAGGATATTTTTCTTTTTAATGCCATTGTTCTAGCATTTTTGAAGTCTACAATGTATGGTTCTGTATTTATTGTACAGATGCTGGCAGCTTCACGTGAGCTGCACAAGTTCTTCCACGACTGCAAGGATGTGCTGGGCCGGATCCTGGAGAAGCAGCATTCGATGTCGGATGAACTGGGTCGTGATGCTGGATCAGTGTCTGCTCTACAACGCAAGCACCAGAACTTCCTGCAGGACTTGCTGACACTGCAGTCTCAGGTCAGCACCACTCAGTTCAGAATGGAGACTGCAGACTTCATAAGAAAGATTATGAAGCTTTCATGACTATGTAATGGCATTAAATTTTGTACACTGATGTCAGTACGTTGGCCTGTGTGTTCATGTTCCTCTTCAGAGTCTTATGTGGAACATATAGACCACTTTGCTGTCTTGACCTCATCCATGATATACCTTGTGCAGGTGGTTCTATTTGCATCTAGATTGATTAAATTAGACCTCTCTAAGTAGGATTTGGACTTGGATTTTCAGTGTGGAAAGCTAATTAATGTTCTTGTCATTTAGTTGAAAATGCACCAAATACATATATGCTCGATTTATTTATTTTATTTTATTTTTTGGGTTTGTTTTTTGTTTTCTTTTTGTTTACGCGCGCACGCGCACACACACATTTATTTAAGTATTGCATTTTTTTTCCATAATGCTATTGACAATTAAATTCAATGTAGATATGTCAGAAATTCTATTGTATTTGCTTATTATTTCCTAAGGGCGCCTAATATGCCTAAAAAGCTATACAACTGAAAGCGTCTTAAAATTAAATACTACTAATGTAGTGCACAAACATCATTTTGTAAGTTTATGACTACTTCACGAGCCACAAAAATGAAAAATACAAATGAGTGATAATATACAGCAGAGAAGTAGGCCTACTACAATTTTTTTTGTTATTATTATTTACCTGGGTCTTTCAATCTTATTTGCAATTTTCTCCCACATTTTATAAACCACATTATTGTCGTGATATTGTTTCAAAGTGGGATTGCACAGAACTTATCTTTATTGTACTAAAACAACAAATTTATCCCATCGAACTCATTTTGAATAATGTGCACTATACAGTACAACAATAATATTTGTAGATAGCGGAAGCATGCAATCGTGGACATAGCTACTGACGCATGTACAGTATGCTGCAGACATCAGATGGTCTGCATGCAACCAAGTTCAAGCAGTCATCCAGTGTTGTTTCCCCATGTCTCCTCGTGTCTGCTTGCGTCTGATTGTGTATGTACTCCATCATAAGAAATCAATGGGGCAACATGTGTCATGCCGTGTCTGATTCTGTGTGCATCTGGCCTTCTAATTCAGTGTTTTTCCACCCCAGAGAAGACCCATTGAAGTCTCAAGTGATGTAACTCTTGAGAGTGGAAACTATAAATAGTTTTGAAACACTGGGGAAATAATATACCAATATACAATTGCAAAATCCAAAATTGTTTTCAAAAAACTTAAATTGCTACTGAATGATAATAATGTGATTGAACAACACGAATTGTTACCTTGCTGTCAGCTTCTGTGCTTCAACCCAGAAGCATTTTTTGTCTTGTCGTAGAGCAGCTCGGTAAATGATAGGTGGCCTGTTAAATATGAGAAAGTGCACTGGATATTATGAAGGGCATTTGTATTTACAGGTGCAGCAAATTCAGGAAGAATCTGCCAAGCTGCAGGCCTCATATGCTGGGGACAAGGCCAAAGAGATCACAAACCGCGAGGCAGAGGTTGTGACAGCTTGGGCGAACCTGCAGGGTCTTTGTGATGGGCGACGGCAGAAGCTGGCTGACACAGGTGATCTGTTCAAGTTCTTCAACATGGTGCGAACACTGATGCTTTGGATGGATGATGTGGTGCGGCAGATGAACACGTCCGAGAAACCAAGGTGAGACGTCCATAAACATGATAGAAATATTATTCCTTTCATGGCAGAGCCAGTTCTTTACATATCAGAGTTTCTGTTAAGAGTTAATGTCTATTTCTCTGAACTCAAGTATTGCGGGTTTAAATCTGTGGATATTTCGGACAAGAAAATGGAAGTATGGCTTAATTTGGACGGATATAGAGCTGTATATTTATGAATGTATGAAAATTACATTTATTCATGTGTAACTTTAATGGTCTTTATTATTATTATTAAATAATTTAAAATTTCATATTTTAAACATTGCATAAAGCTGCCTATGCACGATCAAATGTTCGTCAAAGTCATCACTTCACAAAACTTCAAAATTTGCCACTACTTCACAAGTTTTATTGTCTGATCAACATTACTTTAAATGTCTGGCTCATCTTTAAAGTAAATAGAACATGTTGTAATTATTGATCGAAGACTTGACAATCTTTGATGGAATTGAGTAATGGGATTCGAAAATATTGTGACAAGAGCCACAAAAAAAAAATGGCAAGTTGTTTGCAAGTTAATTCAATTATATAAATTTAAACTCATGCCTGTATGCCTCGGCTTCTTTGGAATACTGTAATAAAACGAAAAAATAATACGTATGAGGAAACTGCAAGGCAAATATTTGGAGTTAAGTACTAATACATGAATTTTTGAAATGAAGAAGATTGTAACCTGTAACCTAGGCAAATTTAAGTTCTGTGAAATACCACAATAAAGTAAAGAAAAATAATGCGTATGAGGAAACTGCAAGGCAAATATTTGGAGTTAAGTACTAATACATGAATTTTTGAAATGAAGAAGATTGTAACCTGTAACGTAGGCAAATTTAGGTTCTGTGAAATACCACAATAAAGTAAAGAAAAATAATGCGTATGAGGAAACTGCAAGGCAAATATTTAGAGTTAAGTACTAATACATGAATTTTTGAAATGAAGAAGATTGTAACCTGTAACCTAGGCAAATTTAGGTTCTGTGAAATACCACAATAGAGTAAAGAAAAATAATGCATAATAGGAAACTGCAGGGCAAATATTTGGAGTTAAGTACTAATACATGAATTTTTGAAATGAAGAAGATTGTAACCTGTAACTTAGGCAAATTTAGGTTCTGTCAAATACCACAATAAAGTGAAGAAAAATAATGCGTATGAGGAAACTGCAAGGCAAATATTTGGAGTTAAGTACTAATACATGAATTTTTGAAATGAAGAAGATTGTAACCTGTAACATAGGCAAATTTAGGTTCTGTGAAATACCACAATAAAGTAAAGAAAAATAATGCGTATGAGGAAACTGCAAGGCAAATATTTAGAGTTAAGTACTAATACATGTATTTTTGAAATGAAGAAGATTGTAACCTGTAACCTAGGCAAATTTAGGTTCTGTGAAATACCACAATAGAGTAAAGAAAAATAATGCGTATGAGGAAATTGCAAGGCAAATATTTGGAGTTAAGTACTAATACATGAATTTTTGAAATGAAGAAGATTGTAACCTGTAACCTAGGCAAATTTAGGTTCTGTGAAATACCACAATAAAGTAAAGAAAAATAATGTGTATGAGGAAATTGCAAGGCAGATATCTGAAGTTTTAAGAACCAAGTATGTATTTTTGGAATGAAGATTCTAACCTGTAACCTAGGCAAATACTGATCATAAATATTTTGTTTTAAAACAATATACAGTCGTAATATTCTTTGTATAGGGTACCTTATAGTTATAAAATACAAATATTATTTTATATAGCCTAGTTATTCTCCAAAGGATTTGGGTATTTATATTGTAATACTTGTTACATAGGTTACAATGAACTTGAAGCCCATGTTTTACAATATTGTCAGATCTTCAGCAGTATGAAGCATTGCTCTTTTTCTCTTCACATGCCAGTGTGCAGCTTCCATGATATTCTTTGTTTGAATGAAGCCTCAAAAGGATCAACATAAGATACCTTTTCATCTCTAGTCTGAAACGAAATGTATCTTTGCAGAGTTTTTTATCTTGTCTTCTTTATAAAGGTTTGTAGGTGTTTACCGTAGCCACCAGTCTTAAAAAATATTGAATGATATAATTTATAAGCATTCTGATTGCGTTTGTGCAGGGACGTGAGTGGAGTGGAGCTGCTGATGAACAACCACCAGAGCTTGAAGGCAGAGATTGATGCTCGAGAAGACAACTTCACAGCCTGCATCTCGTTGGGCAAGGAGCTTCTGTCTCGCAATCACTATGCCTCGAATGAGATCAAGGAGAAGCTCCTGTCCCTGACAAACCAGCGCAATTCTCTGTTACACCGCTGGGAGGAACGCTGGGAAAACCTGCAACTCAGTGAGTACAGATATCATTACAATACATAATTCTAGAAATGGGCTGTTCCACTTGTTTTGTGTTTTAATACATGAATTATGCTAATTTTAGTAATGAGTTACTGATTATATCTTACTTATAAAGAGCATTCCTTACGTACTTCTCTCCCTGTTTCACTTCCTTGTGTCATTTCTTCTCCTATTCTGACTTTGACTTGTTTAATTTAAAGGTTACTGAGCAGCCTCCACTCTTTCCAATTCACACCAGTTTTCTTTAGGACTTCCATCAGTTTATCCCAATCCACTCTGTCAAATGCTCTTTCAAGTCTGTAAATACTACTTAAGTTACACTTTTTTATTTTCGATTGTTTCTAGCAGTCCAATTGTATTTCTCATACCTTTTCCCTCCCTGAATCCAAACTGCTCTTCCTCCTACTGTCCTTCCATCTTAGAATATAAACATTGATTGAGTATTCGCAGGAGAATCTTCGCTGAGTGTGATATTAGGCTGATAGTCCTGAACTTATGTCAGCAGTATGTAGGGTAGTAATATTCTAGAATAGTACCATCCATTAAAAAAATTATTTTCTAGAATAGTATCATAGAAAAGGGTAAAATTTCATTATCTCCCTTTCAATTTTCATCATGCAGTTAATATTTGAATTGCTGTAGGTCTGATATTAGAGACTACTTTATACAGATTTATGTAAATCAAGATTTCAGGTATAACTCCCTGTAAAGTTGATTTGAATAATTTCGAGGGAAAAATTGTCCCGGGGCTGGGTATCGAACCCGGGACTTTTGGTTTAACGTACCAACGCTCTACCAACTGAGCTACCCGGGAACTCTACCCGACACCGATCCAATTCCTCCCTCTATATACACATACCTCAAAGTGGGCTGACAACCGTCAAGCAACCAACTTTGAGTGCACACTAACTCCGTGTGACTTACATTGTGGTTTTCTGTTAATGAACAGTGACGTGTATTATGCAAATCAAGATTTCAGGTATAACTCCCTGTTTGGGTTCGATACCCGGCCCCGGGACAATTTTTCCCTCGAAATTATTCAAATCAACTTTACAGGGAGTTATACCTGAAATCTTGGTTTGCATAATACACGTCACTGTTCATTAACAGAAAACCACAATGTAAGTCACACGGAGTTAGTGTGCACTCGAAGTTGGTTGCTTGACGGTTGTCAGCCCACTTTGAGGTATGTGGATATAGAGGGAGGAATTGGATCGGTGTCGGGTAGAGTTCCCGGGTAGCTCAGTTGGTAGAGCGTTGGTACGTTAAACCAAATGTCCCGGGTTCGATACCTGGCCCTGGGACAATTTTTCCCTCGAAATTATTCAGATTTATGTAATTTGTACAAAACGAAAACATAAAAGGAACTGGATAATTTAAAATTTATGGAGTAATTTCGTAGCAAAGAGTCGGAAAAAGAATTTCAAGAGTTACGGTAATTGGAAGAGTTAAAATTCATTGCTGTGATATTGCCACTGAAGTAATGGACTTGACTGAAGTTGTGTGTTACATTTGCAGTTCTGGAGGTGTACCAGTTCGCAAGAGATGCTGCTGTGGCTGAGGCATGGCTAATCGCACAGGAACCATATCTTATGAGCCAGGAGCTTGGGGTAGGTGGAATATCTCGTTTGCGAGGTTATAGATTTTTCACTTTATTCGACATATGCTGTAAATGTTAAATCATAGATGTTCTTAGCTCACTAGAGATGCTGAAAACTGATTTAATGTCTTTTTCCATGGATGTTTTTCCTCCAGGGTGAAGAATTTACAAATATAACATGAATTACAATATGATTACTTTTTTCAGCACACAATTGATGAAGTGGAGAACCTCATCAAGAAGCACGAGGCTTTCGAGAAGTCTGCAGCTGCTCAGGAGGAGAGGTTTGGTGCGCTGGAGAGATTGACTACAGTAAGTCCAGAGTTTGGTGTGGGGAATTCTAACTTTTCTGTTTTCTGTAAAGGGTGAATGGGCTTGATCTTCTGTGTTAATTTTAGTGTTGGATTTAGGAAATACCTCGAGAGTAGCAAATGAAATACGAACATGCACAAAACTCTTCATTAGTGAATAATTAAATAATATAATCCTTATCATGAAATTAAGTTATGCCACTATAAATGTAAAATAAATGTGCAAAAATCTCAGTGCAGCTAGACAATATGTTAAAAAAAACATATTATCCTGGTTTATATTAGTTACATGTTAAGATGTATGAAGGAGGAAGTATATACTTACGTGATGTGGATATTTCTGCACAGTGTAATCTCTTGAAATGGACAAGATACTCAACTGAGCAATGGCAGTAGTAGGACAAGATGCTGAGCAATGACAGAAGTAGGGCTCAACTGAGCAATGGCAGTAGTAGGACAAGATGCTGAGCTATGACAGAAGTAGGCCTCAACTGAGCAATGGCAGTAGTAGGACAAGATGCTGAGCAATGACAGAAGTAGGGCTCAACTGAGCAATGGCAGTAGTAGGACAAGATGCTGAGCAATGACAGAAGTAGGGCTCAACTGAGCAATGGCAGTAGTAGGACAAGATGCTGAGCTATGACAGAAGTAGGCCTCAACTGAGCAATGGCAGTAGTAGGACAAGATGCTGAGCAATGACAGAAGTAGGGCTCAACTGAGCAATGGCATAAGTAGGACAAGATGCTCAACTGAGCAATGGCAGTAGTAGGACAAGATACTGAGCAATGACAGAAGTAGGGCTCAACTGAGCAATGGCATAAGTAGGACAAGATGCTCAAGTGAGCAATGGCAGTAGTAGGACAAGATGCTGAGCAATGGCATAAGTAGGACAAGATGCTCAAGTGAGCAATGGCAGTAGTAGGACAAGATGCTCAAGTGAGCAATGGCAGTAGTAGGACAAGATGCTCAAGTGAGCAATGGCAGTAGTAGGGCAAGATGCTCAAGTGAGCAATGACAGTAGTAGGGCAAGATGCTGAGCAATGGCATAAGTAGGACAAGATGCTCAAGTGAGCAATGGCAGTAGTAGGGCAAGATGCTGAGCAATGACAGAAGTAGGGCTCAACTGAGCAATGGCAGTAGTAGGACAAGATGCTCAACTGAGCAATGGCATAAGTAGGACAAGATGCTCAAATGAGCAATGGCAGTAGTAGGACAAGATGCTCAAGTGAGCAATGGCAGTAGTAGGGCAAGATGCTGAGCAATGACAGAAGTAGGGCTCAACTGAGCAATGGCAGAAGTAGAACAAGATGCTCAATTGAGCAATGGCATAACCAGGGCAAGATGCTCTACTGAGAAATGACAGAACTAGGGCTCAACTGAGCAATGACAGAAGTAGGACAAGATGCTCAGTTGAGCAATGACAGAAGTAAAATAAATTGGATAAATCTTGAACTTAAATTTTAAATATTATTGTGCAGATTTAGGATAGAGCAACCATTACTAAAGAAAACAACTGTTATTATAAAATAGTATCTATTTCCAGAAGTAAATCTGAGCAACCTTGAACACACTTAAATTTTTTCACATTATTTTTGACAGTATATAGTGGAATCTTGTGACTGCACTACTCGTACAGTGAACTACAAAAACTTTTTGGCTTTGTATTAAGGGTTCTCTTTGTCAGGAGACACAATTCATTTCGAAGGACACTTTTTCTGGGACACATATGTACTGATATAAGAAGACGTGCATGTTTGTGGGTTCAAAGTGAGACTCTCTGCAGTTGCATGCTCTTGTATTCTCTCACTCTTGGGATCTTACTCTAAACAGTGGTTTTCATCTTCTAACACAGACAGCGTTTTATTTTGATACTTAAGGCTTTCATACTTTGCGTTAACTTTCTATTTTAATGCTGTAGTAATATTTTGTGGGTATTGAGGATCAGTATTTGCTTTGACTAACGTCTTGATAAAGGTAGGTGTGTGTGTTGCTTGTAGTGTTGTAGTGCATGTAGTTGTGTTGTTGTAGCATGAACAGCTGTTTGCGTCTGAAGTGGACTGTGGTGATGGTGCTGGGCTGGTGACACTGCACCCAATGGCTCCCCTGCATGACGGTGGTGGTGGTGGACCTTTCACCCTCGACATCCCTATATGTGTTAGTCCCGTCATAAGAAAGCCACCCTCAGTGAAGTACATGAAACGTCACAGCAGACCTCTAGAGGATGTGATCAGACTTATTTTACTGGACAGTGAGAGGTTTTATAACCCAAATCGACGGCGGCAAAGGCGCGAATTCACGTCCACAGGGACGAGACTCGTGTACCACAATGTGGGGGGCACCCAGCGGCGAGGGCGCATGCGCTCTTTCCTGTGGAATACTGACTGGCGCCACGAGCCCGGCAGCCCGTCCAGCCCCGAGGAACATGTTGAACCTTCTTGGTCCCCTCGGTCGATCAGGTCCTCCCTGTCCAGTCTCCCCCGGAGTCATGCCTCCACCCTCCCACGGTTCACTGAGGGTGAGCTTGAACCTTCTGTGTTTGATATGGAGTCACCAAAGTCACTGCGAAGGTACCAGCATACCAACACCCCAAGAAACCGTGAAACATGGAATGGGGATGCCTGGAATAGGGGCTTTAGCACCTCTAGCGGCAGCACTGGCTCTCTAAACCAGGTAAGCATGTTTGCTTACATACAGAGATGCTTCTGGTACTGCAAATTGAGGAGGAACAATCCCAAATGTTAGTGAAACTAGTGAAAGAACTCTTGTGAGGTCATGTTGAAACCTTTCCTCAAACTGTGTGAACAGATATATGCAAATAAAAATTAGTGCAAAATTTCGAAAAATCACTTTGAATGTTGCATTAACAAGCAAATGGCATGTACAGAATTGGTCATAACTAAGGTTCGGATTTTGATGACCTAAAAGTTAGTATTGCAGTGTAGTACAGTTAAAGATCAGCAAACATTTTCTCTATCTCAGGTAAATTGTTATTGTAACTGGGTATACTTTGTTACAATCTGCTGAATATTGATTCCGAAATCTAGTCACTAATTCTATGACAGTGAATGTAAACAAAAGGAAGATTGCAGTACTCTCCTAGCAGGTAATTTTATTTATTTATTTTGATAATAATTGTAACATAAAATATAATATATACAGAAAAACTTTAGCTCGCCCCTGAAAGAGTAGAACTCTTGCTCAGGGACGGATTCCTGAATTGAAATTAAGAAGTATACAATACAATTTGTCGTATGTCTACTATGCAATTAGAATATATAAATTTAAATTTACAATTTTTCAATTTTTATAAAATCCATACATAACTTTTTAAATTTAACTATTAGAATTGACAAGATTAGGATATTTAAATATAAATTTGTTATATATTCTTGGGCCTAAATTACTACTATGATTAAATACTGTAACAGTGTTGCATTTTGGTTCAAACAATCTTAAAGAATTCATACATTTTGTTTCATAACTATGAAAATACAATTCAAAATTATTTCGATTTTTATGTATGAATTTTATTATTAATGCAATATAATAAATTTGTCTTATGTTAAGTACATTAAAGTCTAAAAACAATTTTTGAGATGGAAAATCAATAGGTATATGAAGACATATTTTAATTATTTTCTTCAGTAATAAATAAAGTGGATTAAAATGAGCTACCCCATCCTATAATTCCATACATAATTACCGATTGAAATAAAGCTAAATATATTGTGCGTAATAAACTTATTGACAAGTAATTCCTCAATAAAACAAAATAATATATTATTTTACGTAATTTATTACAAAGGTAATTAATGTGTTGGTTCCATTTTAAATGATTATCGAATTAAAATTTTTAAACAAACAAGTGCACATGGATTTTTCCCATCCTCTACCTGTAGTCCATGTGTAAGCATGTTTCTTTTGGGAAGCACACAGTAGATTTTTTTAAGTACTTATGAGGCTAGAGTTTCTCAAATTAACATAAATGTCATTAAATTTTCTCAACTTTTTCGTGAAAGAACTTTTTTTGTAAGAAATAAATGTTTAATTATACTCTTGTTAACCCTACATTACATCTAAAGTGATTGTTGTTTCTTATAGTTCGAGCTGAAAGAGCTGAAGAGGAGACAAGAAGAAGAGGAACGGAAACGCCAAGAAGAACTGGCTGCTAAACAAACTCCACCACCTAGCTCTCCAGAGGAGCAGCCCAGTGAGCGGTGAGTGTGTATCGGTTCAAATCCATAGTGGTAGTCAAAAGCAGAAATAAGGTATGATTCCTATGAGAAATTAATGCACTGAATCGTGTTCCCACCTCACCAATACTGGGTGAAATACACCCTATAAAGCAAGTGATTAATAGAAATTTATGTAGAAATTGTCCTTCATTATTTTTTAGTTACTGCGATATCATTGAATTTGAAGTTCGTGGGTTCAAACTCAGATGAAGACAATATTGATTGTATAGCATGACTTCCTCCAGGAGGGAAGTAAAGCTGTCAATCCTGTGTCATAGATTTATGGCATGTAAATAAATCCTGCTCTGACAGAAGGCACTCAGCAAGCTCACATTGAATTTTGACACAGAATATCCCTTACAGTTGAAGGTATTACGAGGCGCATCCAGAAAGTAAGTTTCCCGAATTTTTCCCCTTGAAAGTAAACGTAATTAGTCGTGTCAATTGCGCATGCGTAACAGATCTATGACGTATCAATCATATGCCAGCCGGACAGGTCCCACCTGGTGCCAGTAGCGTGGCAGCAGTGGTCCGAAATGGAAGCTCTTATTCCTTCTCCTGCCGTCGCATTGCGCCGATTGAAATTCATCGGCAGCTCTGTCAGGTCTGTGGGCCGAACATCATGAGTAAGCAAATGGTGCGTCACTGGTGTAGGCAGTTTTCCGAAGGTCGTTAAAGTGTCCATGATGAAGATCGCAGTGGGCGACCGTCCCTCATCAATGATGATCGTGTTGAGCTGGTGCGGCAATGCATATGGAGAACTGTTGCTTCACGATTACGGAGCTGAGCAGTCATTTTCCGCAGATATCGCGATCCTTGTTGCATGAGATTGTCACTAAGCACCTGCTGTTCAAAGAAGTGTGTGCCAAGTGGGTGCCGAAAAACCTGACATCCAAACACAAAATGCAACATTTAGGAGCAGCACTGACATTTCTGCAACGTTATCATGATGACTGCGATGAGTTCCTCGACAGGATCGTCACGGGCGATGAGACTTGAATTTCGCACTTCACCCCGGAAACCAAGCAGTAGTCAATGCATTGGCGGCATAGTGGATCTCCGGTCAGGACGAAATTCAAACAGACGCTGTCGGTACAGAAAGTGATGTGCACGGTGTTCTGGGACAGGAAGGGCATTCTGCTCATTGACTTCCTTCCAAGAGGTGAAACAGTGAACGCTGACCGTTACTGTGAAACACTGCGAAAATTGCGACGTGCCATTCAAAACAAGAGGCGTGGAATGCTTACTGCAGGTGTTGTGCTCCTCCATGACAATGCTCGTCCACATACGGCTCGGCGCACAGCAGCTGTTTTGACGGAATTTGGCTGGGAGTTGTTTGATCATCCACCCTACAGTCCTGATCTTGTTCCCAGCGATTTTCACGGTTTTTTTGCACCTCAAGAAATTCCTGTCCTCCGGTGAGCGTTTTGGCAATGACGAAGAGCTGAAGACGTCTGTCACACGCTGGTTCCATTCACAGGCGGCAGAGTTCTACGACAGAGGGATACAAAAGTTGATCCCACGATACAAGTGTCTCAATTCTGATGGTGGCTATGTTGAAAAATAGCTGAAACATTGCTGTACCTGTTGCCAATAAATGTTTTCTTGAAAGTGTGTGTTCTTTTTTTTTTTTTTTTAAATAGGGAAACTTACTTTCTGGATGCGCCTCGTATTAAATAAAGACCTAGCGATAACTTATTGATGTGGCCATTCACTCTTCGATACAGCACCACTTCCTTTTGGAGATCGTTGTTTTGTTATCCATTTTGTTAGGAAAGCAACAGATAAATGAGCTGCGAACATGGCCACAAAATGCAATAGAGAATCAACATAATGTTGCAGAGCTGCAACTCTTAGGTTGCACAGCACAAAAGTAGCATGCTGCACATTACTGGTGGTTTGTGTGTGAAAATCTGCACAGCAAAAGAAAACTATTGATGTGTGACCGTATCTTTAGGATGCTGAATAAGTTTTGAATCTTGTCATCACTACAGCATCCATGACAACTGAAGGCATGGCTGTTGCAGGATCGACGGCGAGATGTCGCCAGAAGCAGAGCAGGTGCAGCTGAATGGCGAGAAGGAGGCAGAGACCCGAGAAGGTAAGTGGGCAGTGCTGATTGTGGCTCATTCCACGCGACGAGACAGTGTGGGTGAGCACAGCTTGTCGCGCATGTTGTATTGGTGACACGCATGCAGTTTGTTTAATCCGACCTCACCCATTGTCGGCTACCAGAACAGTTTTAACTTCCCTTCCTTAAATTTGTTTTGTCCTGTTTATTTTTTTGGGGAGGGGCTGCAGTTGTGGACGGATACAGCCTCGATGTTCCATACCCGCTTACTGTCTCATCGTAATGCAATTTAAAGTGCTGGCACACTTGTTGCAAATAACAATTCACGTTAGCCGCGTTGATGTGCATACACATGAGGAACTCTGAAGCAAAACTCATGCAGTCCACTGCCTATCATGGCTGAGTTCGAAACGGATTCATGCTGTCGGAAGTGTCATACTTAGGGCTACAAACTCTGTTGAGTAGAAGTGAACGGAGTTTTTAGCCTAATGTAGGGCCCTTGTGAGAGTATGAATCTGTTTGACTCATTTACGAGTGAAGGTAGACATAACAGATTTTGTTTTAGAGCTTCTCGTATGTTTTGCTGTAAGAAGATAGTATGAAGGTTTTAAAGTTTTCTTACTAGCAGTTCTTATTTAATGAGTGCATTTGAAGTGTTACACTCAATGCAGTTAAAACAGTAGATGTTTCAGGAAGAACATTACTAGTCTTCATAATGTTTGTTTATAGTACACAGAGTGTTTCACAATTACAGGCACAGACTGTAGGAGTGACTAGAGGACAGTGAAACAAAGTAAAAACCCTAATAAACATAGGTACGGAAACCAGATGTTTTCAAAATCCACGAGGCTTTATTATGTCTCATTAGTACAGGTGCTCTGGGGTAACATAACATCCGATATTCACTAGAGGAAGAGGGCGTTATAGCATGTGGTAAATATGACCACTGTTCATAATAAATAGGAACATCGTAATACTGTGAATAAAATACATAAGTTGGTAAATAAAACTACAGCAATTGCTGAAAAAGTCGGTTTTAATTAATACGTAAATCGTGAAAAAGTCGTTATTTATATATGTAAATCGTGAAATAGTAATATGCGTTACAAGAGCGGTATGTTGAAGTTTTCATGTTCGAGGAAAAGTTTGAAAAAGCGAAACGTAGTTGAGCAAAACAAAGATATCTGTCTTCAACATTGTTGCTTTAAAATGTTTTCTGTGTTTGCTATACTCCAGCAGGCCGTGATATATGTCTGTCTTTTTTTTCCCCCCAGTCTATAAATGCGAACTTAAAACAAACTGTAAGGTTATGTAATGATTTATTTTTCATTTTAATATTTTAACAATAGAGTTGTAGAGTTTACTTATTTTTTGCAAATATTTAAAAACAATAATTAACAGTGCAATTTAGGTGAAATTGCAGTGGTAAGTTTCCAATTTATAATTATTACTATATTGAACGTCTCTAAAAATAATATGTTAAAAGCCTAAAGCAGTAAAATGAATGTCGCGCTTAAGCGGTAAGAAGAGGGAAATTGTTATGTGTGTTAGGTTGGGAATACTGAATGTGGAATTTTAGACTTTCCGTGGATTGGTTCTGTGCGGAAACCAAGCAAATACGCACGATCTCGCACAAAAGTTATTTATATATGTAAATCGTGAAAATGTCGTTATTTATATATGTAAATCGTGAAAAAGGTGGTATTTAAACATGTATATCGTGAAGAAAATGTTTGAATTTAAACATGGAAATCACTTTAAAAAATGGTAGTAAAACACTTATTCCTCTGCATGCTTTCCAAGTATTGTAAGGCCATGTTACACACTAGATGGAGAAAAGTGTCACGTGAATACCAAAAACATTCATTGCAGGCCTCTGGGCTGCTGAATTATCAAAATACATTATTCCTTAATCTTCGTTGCGTACTCTTGCTGAAAATGTAAATATCTTTTTTTCCTATGATGGTGCGTAAAGTTTCATTTTACCCAGTGTGAAAAGTGAGCCTTTAAAACACTAGTGGGTAAAAAAAAAGTAGTAATCTCTTTATGCACTGCCAAAGAAAATACAATTCTTTTAAGAAGATTAACTCCATATGTAGATGAAATTATTGGGGATCATCAGTGTGGTTTTAGGCGTAATAGATCAACTATTGACCAGATATTTTGTATTCGACAGATAATGGAGAAAAAATGGGAGTATAAGGGTACAGTGCATCAGTTATTCATAGATTTCAAAAAGGCATATGACTCAGTTAAGAGAGAAGTTTTATATGATATTCTTATTGAATTTGGTATTCCCAAGAAACTAGTTCGATTAATTAAAATGTGTCTCAGTGAAACTTACAGCAGAGTTCGTATAGGTCAGTTTCTATCAGATGCGTTTCCAATTCACTGTGGGCTAAAGCAAGGAGATGCACTATCACCTTTACTTTTTAACTTTGCTCTAGAGTATGCCATTAGGAAAGTCCAGGATAACAGAGAGGGCTTGGAATTGAACGGGTTACATCAGCTTCTTGTCTATGCGGATGACGTGAATATGTTAGGAGAAAATCCACAAACAATTAGGGAAAACACGGGAATTTTACTGGAAGCAAGTAAAGAGATAGGTTTGGAAGTAAATCCCGAAAAGACAAAGTATATGATTATGTCTCGTGACCAGAATATTGTACGAAATGGAAATATAAAAATTGGAAATTTATCTTTTGAAGAGGTGGAGAAGTTCAAATATCTTGGAGCAACAGTAACAAATATAAATGATATTCGGGAGGAAATTAAACGCAGAATAAATATGGGAAATGCGTGTTATTATTCGGTTGAGAAGCTTTTATCATCCAGTCTGCTGTCAAAAAATCTGAAAGTTAGAATTTATAGAACAGTTATATTACCAGTTGTTCTTTATGGTTGTGAAACTTGGACTCTCACTTTGAGAGAGGAACATAGGTTAAGGGTGTTTGAGAATAAGGTGCTTAGGAAAATATTTGGGGCTAAGAGGGATGAAGTTACAGGAGAATGGAGAAAGTTACACAACACAGAACTGCACGCATTGTATTCTTCACCTGACATAATTAGGAACATTAAATCCAGACGTTTGAGATGGGCAGGGCATGTAGCACGTATGGGCGAATCCAGAAATGCATATAGAGTGTTAGTTGGGAGGCCGGAGGGAAAAAGACCTTTGGGAAGGCCGAGACGTAGATGGGAGGATAATATTAAAATGGATTTGAGGGAGGTGGGGTGTGATGATAGAGACTGGATTAATCTTGCTCAGGATAGGGACCAATGGCGGGCTTATGTGAGGGCGGCAATGAACCTCCGGATTCCTTAAAAGCCAGTAAGTAAGTAAGTAAGTAAAGAAAATACAATATTCAATGTGTAAACTTCATTCAGTAAGAAATGAATGCATTACCTCGATCTTTCAAGACGTAAATATTACACTAACACAAATGAGTAACAAATTTAACATTCATTATTTATTTCAATGTAAATTCGTATAGATTTCTCTGGCCAGAATTGTGAACGGAATTGGTCATGCGGGCAGAGGCAATAGGGCCAAGTGGGCAATGTTCCATTTAAAATAATGCAAAGAATAAAAACTCGAATGTGCTGAATGAATCCATTCCGGTAAGTGGGTTCCTACCTTAAGGATTTTCATTTGCCTAAGCATGTGTGTTGTGGAAGTTTATAATACCGTCGTGCATAAAGGCTGCATCATCTGTAAATAACACATGAGTGACGAACCGTGGATCATTTGTACATTAATAGTGATGGCATCATATTTCGGAAACATTTGGTTTCTGGATCTACTATATTTATCAGGACTTTCTCCCTTGCTTCATTATCCTCTACTGACCTTCGCAATGTGTACTTGTAATTTTGAAACACTTTGTATAGATTAACTGCGGTAAAACTAATATAATTAAA
Source organism: Periplaneta americana (assembly GCF_040183065.1). Classification (NCBI taxonomy): domain Eukaryota; kingdom Metazoa; phylum Arthropoda; class Insecta; order Blattodea; family Blattidae; genus Periplaneta; species Periplaneta americana. The sequence goes on from NC_091128.1 coordinate 173,932,573, forward strand.
AAAAATAACTTATTGCAAAGAAATTTACAGGCTCAATAATTTTAATTTCTATATGTTACTCAATCACTGGCTTTATACATAATTTGTTTTCGTAAGTGATTGTGACATTTATGATATTTTGAAAATTTCGAGTTTTCTCTAATGTCTTTTAATGCATTTTATAAGTTTGTTTTTCCATTTGATAAATTGAGCTGTGTTTACTAACAGGAAATGCAATAGTGAAGTGTACAACTATTGTTTACTTCACGAAAATTATATATACATATATTCACTTGGTTCTGTGAAAATTTGTGTTGTACGAAGATAAAAAATTAAAATCACAACTTGTGAACTACTTCCCACTGATTGAGTATTTCTGCAAAATTTTTGTTGACTCGTTCTGCCATTGGAAAATCACTGACACTTGATATTACATCTAAGTGAGGTTGTGTTGCACAAAGTGACTAGTAACTGTACTGCATGTCGTGACCACAGTCTGTTTCTCTGTCTCTTCCACCCCACCCCACTTGCTGTGATTGGTCACGTCCAGCCACTCGCAAACCTTCCACCAAGGCAGTGACGCCGTCGGAGCGGCCCGCTGCCCGGGAAGGTGAGTCTGCCTCTCTGTTGTCCATCGGCGCTTGCAAAGACTAGAACAATAGCAGTGATCCTCGCCTGTCTTTCCTTGTGCTTACACTATCTTTTATCTTCTTATATATGTGGACGGAACACGGAGTTATTCAGACATTCAGGACTCTTTGAGATTGTTCAAACTTTCAGAAATGAGGTGTACATAAAGATGAAAACTGAACTTCATTTACAAAAGAATCGTTTATGTAAAAAAACGAGTGATGTAATCCAAATATCATTTTGCTTTTGGTTAATAGTGTAAGTATCTTCCATATTCCCTGGAGTAGTATTTCGGGCTTATGTGAGGGCGGCAATGAACCTCCGGGTTCCTTAAAATAAGTAGTAGTAGTATTTCGTCAGTTACTGATTGCATATTTCTTACCTATTAGAATGACTACGAAGAAAACACTAATTTCTTTCAGAAAACTCCATAATCAGATTGTCAGCTTTTGTATGTGTAGTAAAATCATTTAATTAATACACTAGTGGCAGATTTTGTGTTAGATATGTCCTTTTTGCGTGCATCAATACTTGTAATGTCGAGCGGTGTTGTCACATTTTCATTGTAAAGATTATCCCTAATTACAATTATTTTTATACCGATATCATTTCATTGATTTCTACCATCGCTATCCACAGTGAATAAATTTTAAGCTATAAGGTAACTTTTATTTAAAATTACGGTACTAACCTTTTTTGTCATGAATCATTTCGAGATATGACAATGTCGTTATTTACTCCACATGGAGTTGATATCTGCACATCAGTTAAAAATGTTAACAAATCATTGGTTGACATATACTCAGTGCCTTTTTTCAGCCGGAACTGTCCGGAACGCGTTCCGGTAAACTTTTTGCCATTAAAAATTCCAACGAGATATATTTTATAAGCGAAATTTAAAATTAAAATTGCCGCCACTGCCAAGTCCAAGAGTTTACATTTTCTCATTATTATTATTGGTGAAAAGTAACTCATGCAATCTAGTGCTGCCATCTTCCGTTATTGATCCTGAAACTATAGCTCGAAATCGCAAAATTTCCGTTATGGTTAAAATCGATGAGCTCCGTTTGGAACTTATTGTAATATAAGGTATGTAGGCCTAATATTTTTAAACCTACGTTTTTGTTGTATGATGTGATCGAGTGATAGAGTTCCGGTAAACTTTTTTCCAGAAAAAAAGCACTGCATATACTGTTTTTTGTGCTTGAAGTGGCAACTGAGAAAGCCTGATCAATAAATTTTTACCTATTTGAAGAAAAGCATCGTATTTGACACTTCCTTGGTAGTTAATTGAATTCTGGCACTATAATAATTATGGAGATCGTATGCAATTGTTTTCTTCTTTTAAAATTAACAGTATTTTTTATTGTGTTACATGGATTAGGGTCTGTTGGAATGTATTTATCTGCTATAAACATCTGGAATGATTACAGGTCAGGACCCATATATAGTTGCAAATCTCCTTAGGACATTGGATAATCGAGTCTGGTATTGAATTCGTATTACATTGAGTAGAGATTAATTCACGTCTGCAGTAACAAAGTCATTATTTCATAGTGTAAATTTTGCAAAAAAAGAAATCCCATAACCTTCATGAGAAAAGTTTTGATTTGTTTCATTTCGAAAGACTAACCGAAAACAAACTATTGAAAAGAAGTATTGTGATGTCGAGTGTTACTTTTGCGTGAATGAAGTGATGGTTTTTAATGTTCATGTAAGCCTCATTTTAACAAGGTTTATGGATTTAAAAGATATCCTGACTCTCTAATAACTCGAGCGCTACGTAAGATGTTTGTCTATATTACAACATAGACAGCTTCGTGGCGTGGAAATTAAAATTACATCTTGTGTACAATTTTAGGAGAAATTTCTGATAGTGTAGTCACATCTCCACACATGTAGCAACATATTGAGACAATGAAAGCGTGTGATCCTTATATGTATGTTGTCAGTTTGTGGAAAACACAGTAGGTTTAGAAGTTACATGTTACTGTGGTGGTAACTGGCTTTTGCAGTGGTGTCCCCAAACTGTGTCGTAGTGCAAGCTTGTATCCAGTAGAAGCAGTTCTATCTAACAGGCTTATGTGTGATATCCCTATACACGAGCAACAGCTTCATAATTGAATGTAGAGTTCTGAGAGTTGTGAAGCTGTCTTCATGGTGAGGGATACAACACTAAGTAGTCACGCGATTTAAAGCTTTTAAGACAATTGGGTTGTGGTGTAGCTTTCATGTGTCCAATATTTCGAACTATCTGCATAAAGATGACAATAGCTTGCCTTTTGGAACACCTTACTGTTTTCCGACTTCATTCCATTTCCCATTATAATTACATCATCAGTATGTGTGTTCGCATCTTTGGTGTAATGATTAGCTTGCCTTATCATGAATCAAGAGGTCCTGGACTCGATCTTCAGTTTTATCCAAGAAATTTTTCAAGGGTCTGGGGTGGGGCCTATCTAGCCTCATGATTGGAAAATTGGGAGTAACGGTAGGTGAAGAACTTCAGTTAAAGAAAAGTCAATTAATAACACCTATTGGGGCTGAAGTTACGACAATTCGTCACAGAAGTTTGATCCTGGTTGTCACAAAGAATTGGTCCCATGATATTTATACCATGTTTATTCCGACCCAGTCAAGTTGTCCCAGACAATCCGTATCACATTAGTACTTGATTTAAGCACCTCATGCATTCTGACAGCTATGTACTATATATGTATACAAACAGAACATTCACCTTACTTTTAACACCTCTATTTTGTTTTCCTCTCACCTTCCCTGTGTTTGATATATAAAGACTCTTTTTATATTAGATTCGGTTTCTCTTTTTCAGGGATTGAGATCCTTGAACAATTCGTTACTTGGAAATTTTATAGGGTAGTTTTCACAAATTACTAATTTTGATTAAACCAGAAATGAGCAATCAGTCGTCTCTTAACAACACAAGTACATTATTTTAATATTTTGTAAAAATTAGCAATCGTCTCTTAACAATGGAATTACATTATTTTAAATATTACAAAAAGGACCAGTCATTTCTTCGCAACAGAAGTGCATTATTTTAAATTTTACAAAAAAAAAATCGTAACAGAAGTGCAGTGTTTTAAATTTTACAAAAAAAAAAAAAAAAAAAAAAAAAAAAAAAAAAAAAAAAAAAAAAAAGGGAAAATAATTTTGTAGCAACAAAATAATTAATAATAATAATAATTTCGTAGCAACAGAAGTGCATTGTTTTAAATTTTACAAAAACTAGGAATAATTTCTTAACAAGTGCATCATTTTAAATTTTACAAAAAATGAAGAATCATTTCTTAGCAACAGAAATACATTATTTTACAAAAATGAGAAATCATTTCTTAGTAACAAAAGTGTACTGTTTTATATTTCACAAAATTGACGAATCATTTCTTAGCAAACAGAAGTACATTATTTTACAAAAATGAGGAATGATTTCTTAGCAACTTAAGGGCATTATCTTACATTATAAAAAATGTAGGAATCATTTCTTAGTAACAAAAATGCATTATTTTACATCTTACAAAAATGAGGAATCATTTCTTAGTAACATAAGTGCATTATCTTACATTATAAAAAAAATTAGGGATCATTTCTTAGCAACAAAAATTAATTATTTTACATTTTACAAGAATGAAGCATCATTTGTTAGCAAGGAAGTGCATTATTTGAAATTTTACAAAAAAAAAAAAATGAGGAATCATTTCTTAGCAACAGAAGTGCATTATTTTAAATTTTACAAGAAATGAGGAATCATTTCTTAGCTACAAAAGTGCATTATTTTAAATTTTACAAAAAATGAGGAATCATTTCTTAGCAACAAAATTGCATTATTTTAACATTTTACAATTTAAATTATATTTGTATTACAGAGAACTAATTTGCTGGGATGAATTGGCTGGGATGAAATTGTGATTGAATGTTGCGTGATAAATTTTATTCTGGGATTAAAATTGTCGCGGATATTTGGGACCCCATTGGGGCTTGTAGCATACAGCACCCCAGGTAGTCAGGCAAAACTATTGAGCCAGTTATGGCTGAATGAATGGTGGTAACTTATTCAGCATGTAGGAATTTGCGGGTCTGTGGCAGTGTAACTAGAGAATGCGAAGTTATAGAACATTATTTGCAGTGGTGTTAACAATTTGTAACGAACCCTGGTACTGTCTCAGTTGAGCAACAATCAGCAGTCGACAAGTTAAGTTTAGTGGGGAGAGAAAAGTTACAATGTTGAGAAATATACATTGCAAATAGGAGTCATGTAAGCAACGGGTGGCAGATAATACAGCACGATGGTTACTATAGCAACCTACATGTTTATTCTTAATGCATACTCCCATCACAGCAAAGATGTACCAGATTTTCAGGGTATCTGAAAGGAGGATGTTGACTGTTACTGCTGATGTTTACCTTAACAATATTGTATCAGCGACGTATTCACACACAAAACTTGTCTCCAATACAGCCTACCATTATTTTTTTTTTTTTTGTCGTGACTCTCCTATGCAATGTCAGAATGTAGAATAAAGATGTTTTAAACCTGGCATGTTAGCGTTTTTAATAACACAGGAATGTGAAACGGCTGTTAGGGATGGAGGTCGAAGATGCTTCGCCATTTCACACATTGCACTTAACGCAAGATGTTTGTGTCTCAAGTTTGAAGCAGATTTTTGCTGTGTGTTAAATTCCAATACTGTGTCACCCAGTAGCTATATAAATGTTGTCCCCGTGTTGGCGAGAGATCACTGCTGTATAGTTTGTGCCTTACATTCATGAATTGTGCTGGGTGAGGTAGACAAGTTGGCATGCCTGGTGTTGTGTCTTGAAAGCTTCCTCAGTGTCGTGACTAACTCTCTTTCAGGTGCAGGTCTCATTGGCTTGTGGGTGTACTTGTTTCCTTGCAGGTGCATATGGCTCTGCTAAATGTTGTTTCTGTTGTGGTGGATCAGAGCAGTTTATCAGACTTTTCTGGAACGTACATTATTCATTTTTATGTTGACGTTTGTTTATTAATGAGCAAACATTCTATAGACACTCTAATATTTTTGTTAGTGCTTCTTAAATCGGCGGGGGGAGTGAACAAGTCAAAAAGTAAGAGAGTAAAAAATATTATTTCACGAATTCTATTTCTGAATTCTGAATGACCTAATATACACTATCTACCAAAAAGTAATTGGGCACTGTTTTTGCCCCTTTAAAACCTCGTGGTACCACGTCTTTTTGCTTTAACAGCAGCTACCCGTCAGGCATGCTCTCCACTAGTTTGTGTAGAATATCCACTGGAATGCGTCACAACATGGCACTCAGTTGGACAATGGAAGTTGGCCACATCTCGCAAGACCTCAATCGAAGGTCAGATTCGTCCCAAAGGTGCTCAATGGGATTGAGATCAGGACTCTGTGCAGGCCAGTCCAACAGTGAACATTATTGTCTGCATAGTAACCACCGAAACATGTCCAACTGAGTGCCATGTTGCGACGCATTCCAGTGGATATCCTACACAAACTAGTGGAGAGCATGTCTGATAATGTGGCTGCTGTTACAGCAACAAAAGGTGCTATTACGAGGTTCTAAAGGAGCAAAAACAGTGCCCAATTACTTTTTGGTAGATAGTGTATTTCACTAAGTGTTACCCGTCTCTTTTTTTCTAATGATATACAGTAAAACTTACTTTATACGTTTCAAACTTACGTGTTTTTCGCACTTAAACGTTTTCTTCTGACCTCCCAGCAAAATTCCTATACATCCCATGTTAATTTATTTGGAATATGTATTTTCGTTTATTTTTTCTCATACACTTACACTATCGTATTTTAAAGGTGAGGAGATATGAACCGTCATTTGTATATTTCAAATCAATTTTGCTCTAGCCTAAATTAGATTGGCCGTGAAAATATAGTACATGTTCATTGTTAAGATACGGCCCACTTTGAAATTAGTGAAATTCTAAGCTGCCCATGCTTGCTTTCAACAATCTTGTCCATATTGATGCTATTACTGCTTTAGAAACGGTGAAACATTTTGTAACACACCATGATGTAACTGAACAAATTAAGAGTTATCACAATATGAAGGCATGGTTTATTTCTTAGGAGCAAACACTTCAAAATAACAAACTTTTTTTTTGCAAAATAAACGCATGTTGTTAATGAAGATCACATGATAAGCCCATTGTCGTAAAATTTTCTGAATTGGAGTTTGAAATGTAATATATCAGCCAGCTTTGGCTCTAAGCAGCTGAGATTTTCTACAAATAATCGTAATAATCGTACTATATTCTTCTTATAGATTTTAGCACCCTACTGTACTGTACGTGGACTCAAAGATAACTGAAGTATGAAGTTCTAAATTTCTGCTGTGAAATTTTTAATAAATTGACGTAATTTGTTCTTCCCATATTGTCTTAAAATGCATTTCAGATGTTATTAAATATCATTTCAGGTACCTATATGTTCACTTATGCATTTTTTTCCTTCAGATCCCATAAAAACGTAAAAATGAAGTTTTACTGTATTTATTTTATACTTCCTATTTTATTCCCACATCCTTGAAAGAAATACACAAAAATTTCTAAATTACTTATTATCTTTTGTAGACTCCATGTATTTTGATTTCGCTTTTGGCTGTAAGATAAGAAGTGAGAAAATCCGTAATGTCTGACTCCTTGGATCAGAATTCTTACCTACATGCACAAAAATTGCAGAAGTTCCAGCTGAGTGATAACTGCTCATATCTGGCATGACTTCCTGTTTCTATTCTCCTGTGCACTTAGGTTGGCTGTCCTGACGCTACAACAGCAGCACCAGTGTTGATACTCTGTTTTACTAACACACTTTTCTTTCTAGCTCTAAGATTAGGTTAGGTTAAATAGGCTGGGTAAGGTAAGGTAGTTGCTTGAGATGCAAGGTAAGTAAGTATATTTTCAAATTTCTTTATGAGGTTTTGCTTTGAAACAGAACATTGCAGAATAAATTTATTGGAGGGTGTCAGAGCTCCAGGTAGTGAGAAATATGTCGCCAAACACAGAGAGGTTAACTGATCTTGTCCCTGGACAAAGAATGCCCCAATCTCTAAATTATAGTCATGATAGAAATTAAATAAGTTATGCGCCAAAATAAATTGGACTGAAATTATCACTCATCTGCTGTCCACGTTTCCATAGCAACGAAGTATTTATTTATTGTATACAATAGTTTGACAAATTGTGAATTCAATATTGTGTTGATTTCTGCAATTACGGTTCTCACAACAGAGGAGAAAGTGTTTATTGTCGAGCATTATTTCTGGTCATACGGAGTGGGACATCAGAATTGGTCGAGCTTGCGCCACATTAAAGAGCAGTACCAGGAACGATTTAACAACGCAGTACCAAATAACACAATGATGTTAGCTATTGTCAAGAAGTTCCATTGTAGGGGATCAATTTTATGTTGCCTTGCATTTTATTATGACTTAATCTTGATTTTCAGAGTATGATTGTAATTTCAGTACTCCATATGACCGAAAATAATGCTCGACATTAAACGCTTTCTCCTCTGTTGTGAGAACCCTACTTGCAGAAATCAACACAACACTGAATTGACAATATATCAAACTGTTGTATACAATAAATAAATAAATAAATACTTTGTTGCTAGGGAATCGTGGACAGCAGATGAACGATAATTTCAGTATTGTTTGTTTTGGTGCATAACTGTATAACAGATGAAATACATTCTTCCTTGGTGACCTAATAGTTAATAAACTGGTGTCCAGATCCTAAGTATTGTATGCTCTATCCCAGACAAGGAGAATGGAGTTTTAGGTGGAAAAATGTCTAAATGCAGCTTTTCATGAGATGAGAAAGTAAAGGCGTTGGTTACACTCAGTGGTTATATTGTATGTGAAACATCATTTTCTGCGTGCATGAATATACACAGTGAACTATAAGTAATGTCAACTAATTTCAGAGGGTTATTCTTTGAGATATTTCAAACAATACAATTCTACTCGTTTTTGCTTTCTTTCCGAGATAAAAATTGTTTTATATTGAACATTTCATAGCGTGTTTTGGGAAAGCCATTGATTTAATTCCCAATATGCTCAGTCAATTTAACAGAGCAGTGTATTATGGTAATAAATGATTGGAAGAATTTTAGTCTTGCTCTTTAAATGTGCAGGAATTTGATTCGAACAAATGTAACTTTGCAGTGTTACTTTTTTGTTCTGATCAAATTTCTGCATATTTAAAGAACAAAACTAAAATTCTTTCAATCATTTATTATCATAATACAGTGCTCTCTTAAATTGACTGAGCACATTGTGAATTCAATCAATGATTTTTTGGAAACATGCTACGGAATATTTCGTATAAAACAATTTTTATCTCGAAAAGGAAGCAAAATTGTATTAAACTTTTTTATTTGAAATATCTAAAAGCATAAACCCCTGAAATTAATGACATTACTAATGGTTCACCCTGTATAAATGTATGAATGAGAGCAAAGGGTAGAGAACATAAACTAAAAGCTACAAGAGTTCTGGGACTTATCTTAATACGTAGGTCAGTAGTGTCAGAGTTGTAAGCTCCGAAACCGGTTGTGGTGCTAGAGACGTCCAGTCGGAGCGTGAACTTGCTTATGTCTGTGGAAGCACCGGAGCTCGCAACGAGTTATAGTGGAGCGCACCGCTCCGTTTAGGCTATGTCTGACAACGCTGACATAGGTGGCCTTTAGACTAAGAGCTTACATATCTTATTTCAATTTCTTATTTCATTTAAAACTAAACAAAGAATTTTAATGTTTAAGTCTGACATTATTTTGTTCTCAAATCGTGGTAAAAAATGTCGGCAGTCTCCAGCCTTCTATAGAAAGAGTACCAGTCAGTCTGTATTTACGAGGTGCATAAAATTAAAATGGGAATCAGTTAAACTAAGACCAGTTCAGAAGAGGAAGTAACTACATTGTTATTGCTTAGCAGTATGAAGTAGCCAACCATGAGATAATTCAGGATTATTTTCAAGCATTAAAGTAATGATTTTGAGAGGCGAGGGAATATTTTTACCCTTCATCATATACAGTTTTTATGTAACAAACAAAAGCAGTCAAAATTAAAATTCCCCAACTAATTTCAGAACACTGAACTAGTGTAGTCATTTTCCATATTACTGGAGCTTTAATTACTACCATCTTTGACTATTGCCATTTCTACTAACTCATTTGCTATGTACTGTAATACCATTGAATTAGATTGAAATTATGATTAATTGTCGTTTTTGCCTGTTCATATACTCCGTATTGGTACATTTCTGTTATTGTAAGTAGAATATGGTACAAGGTTAAAAATTACCAGAATTCAGAACAAAAGATAAGTAGTGGGTACAGTGAGACACAAAATATTAAGACATATGTATCCAAGTGAAATTTCAAGTATTTTTAAAATCAAGTGCAATAGAAATAAATATACATTAAAACATGAATTACAATAATACATAAACAGAAATGTTAATAGATAAAGGACGTAATATACAATGCATGTTTGTCAAAAAAAATGCAAATGTCTCACTGTTCCCATTCAGGAGGGTACAGTGAGACACCACAGTGTCTATTAACGGACATTGAAATGATTTACATTTATTTCAAAAGAAAAGAAAGCTTGCTGTCTCTTTATCTTGCCATGTTCTGTAGACTTATTTAGAATCATTTTGATGTCTGACTTCGAAACCATTGAAACATATAGAACATTTGGAAAAGTGGATTTTCCATGACTTTTCAAACTTTTGCTAAAAACTAAAATTTTTGGTGACAACCAAGCTTATAATTATAAGAATTTAATTTAATTCTTTATTATTTTTTAATATTTTTTTTAATGTTGTGAATAATTTTTTATTTAAGAAACCATTAAAATGTAATGTATCAATTATTTTAAGTTATAGTTCCTAAATTGATTACTAGTATGTTGATTTTTAATGTTAGTTACCGGTAAATGTAATATAATTACAGTTTATTTTTGCAAATCATTGGTAAATGGGAACAGTGAGACGTCTCAGTGTACCCCTCAATGGCATGTCTCACTGTTCCCTTTACACATAGTTTGTTTAAAAATGGCGCCATCACTTCAAAATTAAAACAATAAAGACGAAACTTTGCAAATATAACGTCAAATACCATAGTATTACGTAACAAAACATTCATATTTCTTGCAGTGTAGGCTTTCACGGCCGAAGTCTATAGATGTAGATTCATTTTCCGGGCTGAGAGGCCGTGGTCTATTAGTTGGTTTTATACCAGACGTTTCCTCTGCAACTGCGGCAGACATCTTCAGTGGAGTGGTATCCGAGGTCGCAAGACTCTTCTCGGCGTACCTGAGGCAACTGATCAGTTGCCTCAGGTACGCCGAGAAGAGTCTTGCGACCTCGGATACCACTCCACTGAAGATGTCTGCCGCAGTTGCAGAGGAAACGTCTGGTATAAAACCAACTAATAGACCACGGCCTCTCAGCCCGGAAAATGAATCTACATTCATATTTCTATTTAATTTGTATATCCAATATAACCTTCATTAAACACAAGCAAAAATTTTACTTCTAGAGTGAAAAATTACGAATTATTTTTTCATCACTCACCTTTATAACTAGAATCAAATCGAGTATGAAAATACTGTTACTTACTCATGCAACATACAACTCCACTGTTACAAACATTTCAGCATCAAAATTTACCATCTAATAAAAAATGTCTCACTGTTCTCCCTGTTTCACTGTACCCACTTCTCCCCTAATCCATGTCCAGATCTATAGAAGAAAAATAAACCTCTCTGATGTCAGGAATTGAATGTAAGCCTGTTGCATTTGTAGCTAGTAGCATTTCTGCTTAAGCCACAACATATAAGTGGTTTGGCATTGAATAAACGTCATATTTTTAATCTCTTTTCTGTGATAATGCTTTTTATAATGAAATGTAATGCGACACTATACAAATGAAGCTGGCAGATGGCTTTTTTGTTATGTAACATGGAAATGTACGGACTTAGTCAGGCAAATGTTATGTTGAATGGTGGGGAAAGTGCTCTGACGCCCTTATGATGTTGCATGTCGTGTTCCTGCATGATCTGCAGTGCATGCCCCCAGTCACACTCTGTCAGCTGCTGAAGATTCTGCAGGTGCACGCTCCATACAGGCAGCTGAAGAACACCTCACTCCAACCAGTCCGTCGCCTGCATCCTCAGCGTTGTCCAGTAAGTAACTCCGTACGACAGGACCTGTCAGATCTAACATGAGGGCTGGAACAGCAGCATCCATACAGGGGAACTCTCTGCATGGTGTAGTTGTGGCAGGTTGCTAAATGAGTTTGTTGGTAGGTCGTTGCAGGAGTTAAAGAACTCATTTCAGTTAACTGTAACATAATCAACACTCAGCTATGACCCGTGTAAGACAGATCACTCTTTCTCGTTACTACATTAAGCAATGCGTTTGTACGCACATCTGGTTGTTATGTTCTATGTTGGCACTCAAGAGGTGCCGATTATTACGGATTTCCCTCTAGTATTACAGAATTACGGTCAAAGGAAGAATTGAGGACCGTTTTTGCAAAACTTGCTAAATGCAAAATTTGCAAAATTGAGATTTTGATGGATTCGTTAACATAAGACAGGCCTCTACACGATGTTCAAAGCGTCTTAGTAAAATTGGGTTATTTCTCTTCATTGTAGTGTGTCAAAATGTGATCGTTTTTTCAAAACTTGCTTTCTGCTATAAGTGAAAGATACAGCAAAACTTGCTTACTATAGTGTTTTGTCTCTCCTGTAAAATTTAGTTTTTTCAGTTAGCAAGTTTTGCAAACAGTCCTCAATTGTTACGAAAAAACAGTATTATCAACAGTAATCTCACTAGAGGTTTTGATTTATCTAGAGAAAATCAAAACTCAAGTAGAATTTAATTGACTATTACACAATTGGAAGGAAGTATATAAAGATTAGAAGAAATAAAGTACAGTACTCTAATACAATGTCCCGTGCCGTGGTGTCACAGTCTAAGGCATCCTGCCTCGGACTCGCATTACGGAATGCGCGCTGGTTTGAGTCCTTATGGGGGAATAAATTTTCTCATGAAATTTCGGCCAGTGTATGGGGCCAGTGCCCACCCAGCATCGTGTTGCACTTGAGGAGCTACGATAGGTAGCAAAAATCCAGTTCAGCAAACCAGCTATAAGGGCTGGGGGGGATCATCGTGCTAACCACACAATACCTCCATTCTGGTTGGATGATGGTCCACCTCTGCTTCGGCATGTGAACGTGAGGCCAGTAGCCGGCTTGTCGGACTTGGCCCTTCAGGGCTGTAGTGCCACAGATTTACTTTATTCTAATACAATAAAATATTAATTGACTTGCTAAAATTCTATTTCACTACCGTTAGCTTCACCAAAAAGTGATTGTTCTTCCTTAGCTTACTGTATGTCTTCCTGGAGGCTGTAATTCGATTCGCAATATATAGTGACAAGTCTGTCCTGTAACATAATCCAGTGGTCCTCGGCCCTTGATCCAGTGTCTTAAAAGTGCAGTTTTAGTACAGTCGAAATTATCTAATTCGAACGTTTTTAATTAGAAATCATGAATAATTCGAACTTATCACGCAGTCCCTCAAATTCTAATACAATGCAATGTTAAAAAATCGTCTGTAATTCCATTTTCTTTTTAATAATTCGAAGTGAAATCCATCGAAGTTTAGTACCAAAATTATGAAAATCAGCCTGCAATATAGCACCAGCAGTCTCTCTCCGTCTTAAGATCAAGAAGAAGGGCCAGAACATCCCGAGAAACAATTACCTACAATCGCCCAAGCCATGGACCACATTCAGGAGTTAACAATGTTACATTGAAGGGCAACGGAATGTGAGTGAAACAACTTTTCAATCCTTCAGTAAGTGTGATAAGACTTTCTTGTGTTAAATTCTAACGTACCTTGTTTACATGTTTCGATCTATTTATGGGTCATCTTCAGAACTGGTCGTTGTTGGTCTTGGAGCCTTTTGTTTTGTTTCCTGTGAGGGCGCCAAGACCAACAACGACCAGTTCTGAGGATGACCATAAATAGATCGAAACATGTAAACAAGGTACGTTAGAATTTAACACAAAGTCTTATCATACATATTCCGAAGTGATACAGTGTTAAAAGTTGTGTAATCAAGATGTATACCTTCAGTGAGCCGAATTTCGCATAAATAGAAGATTAAATGCTGAAAAACAAAAATATCGACTTTTTTTTTTTTAAAGAAACTTCGAATTTCATGTATTTTGACAATGTCGCACAAAATATTAAATAGTTTTGTTCTTAATGCATTGATATTTTATGCAAGAGGTTCCAGGTTCGATTTCCATTGAGATCCATAAATTTAAATTTAGTTGGTTTGGACTGTTTTTGGTATATTTCAATCAAAATGTGTCTGGCATAGAATGTAAGAAAATAATTTATTGAAACTAATTCGAGATGTTTGGATAACTCATATTAACCAAATTCGACTTCGCACTTTACTATTTGTTTCTTTATTTTTTAATTTATGACTGTTCCAGTAGACTGAAGTGGGGTATCCCAGTACTGTCCAATTTTACCCAAGCTTGTACTGTATAAATCAGTTCTTTATAGTTAAGTTTAGACTGTGAAGGAAAGCAAATACATGAGTATCCAAATTTGAAATTAACTACTGAGTATGAATTAAAGAAATTAGAGCACAATATGAAAGCAATCAGGACTGACATGGACATAGGGAATCAAAGGTTGTAATGGTTTGGCTGTTTGTAATCCCCTGGTAGAGAGGAAGAGAATGAAACAGTCAGGAAAATAATGACATATGCTGAGAATCAACATTGTTGACAGGAATAGAAAGGCAGCAATCACTCATATGAATTAGGTATATCTTTTGGACTGCAGTGATCACATTGTGACAGTACATGACACTACCTTCTTCATTCAGTCTGAATGTGCTATCAGCACCATGTAGAGAGATTCTTGGGCTACAGATAATTCTGATAGAAAGTAAAACTAAACAAAAGTGAGGGTTTCTCGCTGCATTGACTTGCTGTTGCATGGTATGAACTTATCGTAGTTTAAACTGCATGTGCCTTCAAGCTTGACTGCTTTAGTTAAACTTTGTAAGAGAAGAGAGACTTCATAATATGAACTATTACATAAATTCGTTATGAAATCTCTCGTACATCATTTTTTTTTTTAACAATTTTGATTTTGTCACTTAATTTTTACCAGCAAATGTTTCAGAAGTAGCTTTTTGTAAGCACTTCGTTCCCACCCATTTTTTGGACTTCAATCTTTAGATAGATTTTGAATTGCTTTTGAAATGATTCGATTTGAAGAAAGATAAAACTGCAAAGCTTTGTGTTGTTATCCAGTGTAAATATATTGCACAGTCAGTCTCTTCCCTCAACTTAGCATCTGAAATTTCGATTTCATACCCTTATTATCTTAAAAGGAGATATCATGAACTGGAGATGTGATACTGTAACTGAACTTCACCAGGGTTCCAGGAATATATTCCAAAACACAGAGTTATAAACAGATGATCAGCATTTCCCTCTTCATCCTTTTCTTAAAGACAAAAATTGTGTTAAGGGAAGTGATGGGCGACATTTCTATTTTCTACATTTTCCAAGCTACGTCCATGATTTTTTGTACACATAATCACGGTGTGATAGATAATGATGTGGTGAAATTTCATTTCTGTGAGTCAATTAGTTTCTCTGATATTAACAAAAATACATATTTTCAAAAATTTGCATATTTCAAAGTGAAATGTGTCGCCCAATTTTTCAGTAAAATATTTACCACACAAATCGTCTGTAGCTGCATTTAGATTGGCAACAGGCCATGACTGTTTGACCAAGCATCTGCATAGAATTGGAATATATCAGTCCCCTAACTGTCCATTGTGCAACTCAAATCAAGAAATGGATTCAGAACATCTCAAAATCTGTGCGTCAGTGGCTAACCATGACAATATCTTTGAAAAATATTGGAGTGCAGGAGGTCAAATGACTTTATTGTCAAATGCCTGGCATTAGAAAACAACAACATTTTTCAGTAAAATGTTTGATTTTTTTTTTTTTTTGCAAGACCAGTGGCATATTTAGAAAAAAACATCACACATTACTTTTCCTATATCTTTACTACAAAAGGGGTGAAAAAAATTTTATAACCACTGCACAACTAAAAATATGAATTTTTCATTGCCACTATAAATATTTAATTTTTTAATTAAAAAAGTATTCATTTGATAAAAAAATCCATGTGCTATTTTATTAACCACAGTTTATAGAACACACAGTACAAATTTCATGTTTCTGTTATCAGAATTGTAAGAGCCTTTACATTTCAAACCTGACGAAATGTGCTGAAAAAAAAAAAGTGTGAGAAAACAGCTTGTAAAATTTGCATGGAATTGAAGTTCAAGGGTGCAGCCATTTATATATTGCGTAATTTTTTTGCTTTCAAGCGCTGCAGAGCTTTGAAACTTGTTCGACATATAAATAAGAGATTGCTGATTCATTTTTTACAAGAAAAAAAATGCGATTTTTTACTGAAATTGACGAAAATTTCACCCATCACCCTCCCTTAAAGGAGCCGACATTAGGTTTCTTGATTATTGATAAATTAATTTTACTTGAATACTAACAGTATCCATAGTGTAATTACTACTATTACAGGCTGGTATGTGCGATGCCTTAAAATTAGAATTTCCCTTTTTCAATTCATTTCCTTTTTTAGTTGTCAATTCAATATGATATTGTATTAATGCACTTTAAATAAATTTCCCACATATACCAAATTATAATGTTTGTATTTACTGATCTGAACACAGTGTTTACTGTTGAGGTTATGAACGTAAATATGACACATCTAGTTGAGTTCTTCTGTCTTTTGTTCTCAGTAGAAATGCATGAGAGCAAAGACCAATTGATTTATTCTCTGTTATATGACAAACAAAGACGTTGTTTAGTACTGATCTGCAGTCTAGTAATTGCATTTCTTTCGTAATAGTGCAAAGCACTTGTTGAAAATCTGATTCGAAATATATAGGTGTAGTAAAGGTTTGATCCTAAAATAATAAAGATAGTTTGAAAAAAAGAAAATTAAATTACGAAACAAAAATTTGAACTAGTGAACTACAAACCATACTTACACATTGGACGTTCTTGGCAGACAATCTCAATTGGTATAGGGTCAATATACTCATTTCTTGAAGAAAAAAAATAAGTTGATTGCCCATGCTTACAGCTTTGGTGTTTTGAAATATATTCTTCATGATCTCTAATTTGGTATTTTAATAAAAGTAGTGTTTTTAGTTCAAGACTTCTCCGTGTTAGTTTCGCCATTTACATCAAGTTAACTTCCAACTTGTCCCATTATCTTATAATTGCTGAAATATAAAATTTACGTGAAACAAAATATCTTGAAATAAAGGCAATTTTCTTTTTATGTTCTTGGACAAAACATAAAAGTTACAGCCTTTTTTTCCAAATTTGAGATTCTTTTCCTCCCAAAGTAAATATAGCCCCTGTATTTTAGTTGCTTTTGTTTCTATAAGAACTTGCACTTGCTTTCCATTGGGCAACGTCTGTGCATGTGACGGGGATATGGTGACTGTAAGTACTCGAGTGAGCATTTCTCACCTATGAACATTCAACAGCTCCCCGACTTAGCCCTAAGGAGTCGGCACAGACAGCTTCCCTGGACCGCAAGAAGGACCGCTCACGCTCCAAGTCCCCATTCCGCAGTTTCCGCTGGAAGAAGGGGACAAAGAGCCCGACTACAGGAGCTGGCGCCCACAGCGATGATGAGGCAAACCTGGAACGGGCTGCAGGTGAGGTGTTGAGCAGGAGTGGTGGAGGTGTGTATTGTGAATCTGAGGAATACGAAATATGTGCAGAGTTCGAATCATCTGCCAGTTTGGCTCAGTTACAGGTCTTAAACGTATAGATATGTAATGTTCTTTTGTTTGGTTTGTGATGTTTATTACAGGTTGGAAATAGTTGGTGCGCTTCTGGGTACTACTAATGCAAGCTCTATGTTTCAGGAGAGAGTGCAGCCTTACACTTCATATTATTTGTTTTGTCTGGCTTTAGTACAGTCACACACTGCGTGTATTGCATTTGTTACTAAGCTATTTTTTGTACATTCAGAGCGACCAAGTCCTGGGGCTGAAGAAGACCAGTTTGAGGGCAATCTGGTGAGGAAGCACGAGTGGGAATCTACCACCAAGAAGGCATCCAACAGGTATAAAGTTGAGATTGACTTGTGTTCCAGTGGGATAGTCGGAGTGGGAAAAACATGAACGTACGGACCTTTCATAGGTAGAGTCAGTGATCTGACCAATGGATCCGAGACTCAAGAGTTCAAACCTGATCGAGTGTGATGGATTTCAAGGGAGGAAATGGATGAAATTTTGGTTATTTTTTCGAGAAAAGAACCAACTTTCGGTGTTTTTTTTATTATTATTATTATTATTATTATCTTGCCAAAAAACTGTTCTTTCACCTTGGCCAAATTTGATCAACATAAACGTCCTTAGACTTCATACTTCAATAATATTTTACAACTACAAACAGGTTTTCATGTTGGATAACGGACATTAGCCACCGGCGTGGCTCAGTCAGTTAAGGCACTTGCCTGCTGGTCTGAAGTTGCGTTCGGGCGCGGGTTCGATCCCTGCTTGGGCTGATTACCTGATTGGGTTTTTTTTTCCGAGGTTTTCCCCAACCGTAAGGTGAATGCAAGGTAATCTATGGCGAATCCTCGGCCTCATCTCGCTATCACCAATCTCATCGACGCTAAATAACCTAGTAGTTGATACAGCGTCGTTAAATAACCAACTAAAATAAAAATAACCGACATTATAAAGTCATTTTCCACACTATCATTTTCACTGCATTTACTCACATTCAAATACTATAGATAGGAATCAGAAGTACTGTATATGCACTATAAAGTAGTATTGCTATTTCGTATGTATTTAACTTGGACCCCATATACTACGTCTGTTTTGATAAAATGACATCAGCTATGTTTGGGTAGGCGTGCTGTACATTTACAGTTGAGAAAGCATGGTTTACAACGTTACGAAGTTTAGATCTTCCAGCCATTATCTAATAATACCTAAAGGAGAGAAGTAGTTGCCTTTTGAACTACATTCTGAGTGTATTACACGTGTAAGTTACTGTTAGAGTGGTTATCAAGAGATGCTGCACTTGAATTTGCGTTGTCTACTTCAAAAGCTTCTGTGATTGGACATAATATCCATTGCTTTTTACACCACATCTAGGTATCCAGAAATATCTTATATCAGTCGCATAGAGAGGCTTAGATGACACTAATTTATTTTTAAATATCATTACATCACATTTATAGTTTTATTTATATGAGTAATCTTAGAGAAATTACACATTACAGCCATCACTGAAACTATAAAAGTTCACCAGATAACTGGTATGGACACATATCACGGATGTCCAGTGGCAGGCTACCTTAAAGATTGTTTGCATACAGACCTGATGGGAAGAGATCTTGGAAAGCCGAAAAAGTGATGGAAAGACCAGCTCACCTGAGCCAGAACAGGCCAGAAGCCCTAATCCTTGACAATATTGTAACTTTATTTCAACTCAACAATAGGATTTTATTCTTCCAACAATAATTCCTTTCTACAATTCACCTTAAACGCTCTCGTCAACAATAGGATTTTCACTCAACACAGTATTCTTTATAGCACTCCACTGACGGCAATGACAATTTACTTGAACTATTACGAACAACAATGAACTATTAATCTTAACTAATATTTACAAAGCACTATTTACAAATCAGAACTATCAGTTCTCAGTTCACAGTTCTTCTAGTTCAGTCACTCGAGTTGACAGTATCTCGAACCACAGACCTTCAGAGACAGTCCACTGCACTCGAACTCAGGCCTTCGGATGCTGACACAGTTGCGGACGCACACTCGAGTCGAACTCCGGTACACAAGACTGGCTTGCTTGCTCTGGCTTACTCACTGACTGGCTGACTAATCAACTGAAAAACTGCTTCGCGTTCACTTGCGCGCATAATTTATACTCACACCACAGTTTCTGGAAAGTACGACTTCTCGAATTATCTGGCTATCTCCACTTCGGACGGACTTCTCTAGAAGATTCGGGAGGGTCCGTCCCCCTTTACTCCGTAAGTAGCAGCTGCGCATGCACTCTCCCCTCGTCGCGTTGACGTAATACACCCCCCTCTCTTCTCTCCGCCGCGCTCCGTCCCTCAGTGCTCCGCGCGATCTGCTCTCTTGCGGGATGCTGGTCGTGAGTTCGAATCTCACGTTGCTGTCACAATATGATGATGATCGATATGAGTGATTTATGTTTCTGTGTAAATCAACTATCCCTTTCATGTGAGACTTTAGTGACACTCATTTTTTTAAATGTCATTGCACCTAATTTAAGGTTACCAGATTATTTTCACAATTTTCGGGAACAGATATCAAAATATTTTTAACATTTCTGTTAGTTTGTGTACACTTGTACTGTTTTTACAAAACATAAATAATTTACAGACTGAACTACTGTTTTCTTTTCCTTTCAGAAGAATTAATTTTTTTTAGCAAGTCTTCCCTAGATCCCAATTTTTCAGCAAATTTCTGGCAGGTTAAGAGAGCAAGCATTGCACGAACAGTTTCTAAACTCATTCTGGATTTTTTTTTTTTTTTTAGAAATTCCACATCATGTTCATTGAAGAAATTCTTTCCACTGAAGCTTTACTTCCAGGAAGACATAGACATAGTTCAATCAACTTCTAGAGTTGTGCACAGGAAATCTCCCCCCCCCCTCCCCCAGAGAAAATTTAAAGAAATCCACTCCATTTTGAGCAAAAAGTAACTTTTTCTTAATTCCATTTTTTCTGAAGTCATATTTCTTTATACAAGAAATTTAATCAAATTATCTTCATCCAGGTGAAGTTCATCTACACTTGAGGAAAAATAATGGACTGTCTCTTTCTAGAGAAGGTGTCGAATATCTTGTCTTGTGAATGAATGACAGAGACACTGGAATATTCAACAGCATTTTTATTAAAATTCATGAGAGACGATGAGAATTCTGTTATGAAATAAGAGTCACTTCTAAAAATACCCAAAAGTTGTTCATCTTTTCAGTTCAGTGTTTTTATTAACTTCGATAACAATGGAAGATTCGACTTCAGTTACGTTCTCATCTTCAGTTTTGATTATGGTAGCAAAATTTATCAAAGCAATATGCAAAAATCATTAAATGATATTAATAGTTAACACTGAAAATCTGGCGACAGAAAGCAAAATTCGGGGTCTGTTCCCTGGAAATGGGGACATATGGTAGCTTTAACCTAATTTATAATTTTATTGATATGAGTCATTCATGTTTCTATGTAAATCGACTGTCTCTTTCATGTGAGACTTGACTTGCACAGCATGCTAGCCTGTGCACTAACTGTGTTTGCATATGACGCAGGTCGTGGGACAAGTTGTATGTGGTGCTGCGTGGCAGTCTGCTCATGTTCTACAAGGACCAGAAGAGCTACAAGGCTGCCCCAGACAGTTACTTTAAGAGCGAGAACCCTGTGGATCTGCGTGGGGGCTCCACGAAGGTTGCAGACGACTACACCAAGAAGAAACATGTCTTCAGGATTAAGTAAGTGAAGATCCGTTGTGTTACCAGCAGGGGCCTATTCCACAAAGGCATGGTATTGTACATTACAAGTAAATTCTCTAGTAAGTAGTAAGAGTACTAGAGTTTCTGTTCCACAAAAGACTTTTCTACAATAGTACTTCACCACTCGATATTTGCAAATTACCAATAAAGTTTCATGATTGTGTTCCACAGAAATATTAATATTAGCATACCTGCCAACTCTCCCTAATTAATCAGGAGATTACAGATTTTTGACCCGTATCCCGATTTTCTGATTTTCTCCCGAATTTTCCCCATGTTGGCTTTTTGTGTGGTGAAATTCATGCCATCGGCTGCTGGCTGTGGTGGGAAATTTGAGTGCTTGTTCTGATAGTGTATTAGCAAGTGTCCCCCACCCAGGCAAAATAGTTTTGCACGGCCCCAAAATGAGCATCCTAGTCGGCAATGTGGAATTTGGAAGTGTATATTGCAGCAAGGAAATAAGTTTTCTAGTTCGTGTAATTGTGGTGTAGAAAACAAGATGAACACGATGTCATTGAAAAAACCAAAATAAGTAAAAGGTATGAACATTGTTACAAAGGAGTGTATGCTGTGTAATTTCAATAAAAGAAAGATGTCACTTTTTGTACTATCTGCTGGTGTGATTTAAATGTGTCTCACATTGGTAAAGGTGATATTATTATGCACTTCAAAACTGTGAAACATAAAGACAGTGTTCACTGTGAAGAACGGAATCGTAAAATCAACAAAAGTTTCTTTTCAAATGAAAATAATAGTGTCATACGTGTGGAATGTTGGTTCACTTTATTCATAGTGGAACACAGTCTGCTAATTGCCTGTGCAAATCATGCTGGTCCATTATTTAGAAAAATGTTTCCAAAATCCAATATAGCAAAACAATATGGGTATGCATATACGAGGGGGATCCAGGAAATAACGACCGTTCGCGCATACCCGCCGCACAGCTGACTCTCCTTCCTTGTTTGAAGGTCAACTGGCTTCCTTAACATGTGTTCTCATAATGTTGTGAGTACTGGTTGCAACAAGTCGCCATTGTGCATTTTGTGTTACTTCAAAATGAACGACGTGATTGATAATCCCGCCGACTGTGAGGTGAGGAGTGTGATTCGATTTTTGAATGCCCGACATTTGAAACCTGCAGAAATTTACCGGCAATTGAAAGAAATGTATGGTGATACTGTAATGAATGAAAGAAATGCGAGAAAATGGTGCGAAATGTTCAACAATGGGCGAACAAATGTCCACGATGAAACTCGACCCGGACGCCCATCACTCATCACAGAAGACTTGAAGACTAAAGTGAACGACAGAATCTTGCAAGACAGGCGCACATCATTTGACGAATTGCATATTGCCTTTCCTGACATTTCTCGTTTTTTGCTTGGTGAAATTGTGTCGCAACATCTTGGCTACCACAAAATCTGTGCACGATGGGTTCCACGGCAACTGAGTGACCAACACAAAACTCAGAGAATGGCCTCAGCATTGACATTCTTGATGCGATATCACACAGATGGAGACGCCTTTCTTGATCAGATTGTGACTGGTGATGAGACCTGGGTGTCTCACAACACCCCATAGACCAAGCGCCAATCACGTCAGTGGCATCATCCCTCATCACTCAAGAAACCGAGAAAATTCAAACAGACTCTCTCAACACAAAAAGTCATGGCTACTGTCTTTTGGGATCGCAAAGGTGTTCTTTTGCTGGATTTCATGCCAAAAGGCATACGATCAATGCAAATTGTTATTGTGAGACTTTACGAAAACTACGGCGAGCCATCCAAAACAAGAGACGAGGAATGCTTTCGAGAGGAGTTGTGCTTCTTCACGACAACGCCCGCCCGCACACTGCTGCTTCAACTCGAGAATTGCTGGATCGATTCGGTTGGGAAATCTTTGATCATCCGCCCTATAGTCCAGACCTTGCTCCTAGCGATTTTCACCTTTTCACTAAGCTGAAAGACTTTCTGGGTGGTACGCGTTTTGGAAGTGATGAGTTGAAGAAGACGGTGAACACCTGGCTTAATGAACTGGCGGCAGAGGAGTATAACACGGGAATTCTAAAGCTAGTGAACAGATACGACAAATGTTTGAATGTAGGTGGTGATTATGTTGAGAAGTAAAGGAAGCTTCATTTATGTAACAGACTTTGTTTTTTCAAATAAATAATTTTTTTTTTAAATTATTACAACAAAACGGTCGTTATTTCCTGGATCCCCCTCGTATATATGTATACCTGTCTTACTGCGCCTCATTGCTTATTGTCTTCAACGATGCTATGGTAACAGATTTTGCCTTTCTTAAAAATCATCATCGTTTGTTCTGGCACACCCATATTGTTTTGCTATATCGGATTTCGGAAATATTTTCCATAATAGTGGGCCAACATGAGCTGCACAGGCAATTGGCAGATTGTGTTCTACTATGAATGAAGTGAACAAACACTCCACACGTTTTATTCTTGAAATCAAAATCTCTCGATTTTTCATTTCTATAGATTGGCATGTATGTATTTGTAACTTACTAGTGAATTGTCAAATATTCTCTACCAATGAAAGAAGATTCATACATGTACTAATGCGATTTAAATATATTTATTTCATAATATTAAGATATATTTTGATTTTGAAAATACGTTCCATAAAATATCTTTTCTCGCTTCTATACCCTTCAAAAGAAACAATTTCTTCATCTCTGACACCATTTCAATAAATTTGCAGTGTTTGTAATTTCGTAACAATTAAGTTTTGGGGTGAAGATCGTTATGCGAGGATCGTGGAAAACATATTGATAATGATGATAATAAGAGAGTAAATTTTTCATTATTACAGAAGTAAACTAAAATAACATTGCAGGGTTACAAAATTTATAGAATCTACGAATCTGTGCTGTATAACCTATCTTAAAATACATAACAATTAAAGAGACAAACATAACCTAATTCGATGAATGAAATACGAAAATAACCAGCTGCTTCATGTTATGACTTATGTTTATTGATATGACGTCACTAGTAGCGATTCATTAGTGATGTACAACACATTTTAATTCCTTCGTGGAACAGAAAGATACAACTCCATACTTTAGAACATCATTCATCAGTAATTGAGGACTGTTTTTGCAGAACTTGCTAACTGCAAAATTTGCAAAATTGAGATTTTGATAGATTCGTTCACATAAGGCAGGCCTCTACATGATATTCTGAGCGTCTTAGTAATATTGGTTTATTTCTCTTCATTGTAGTGTCTCAAAGTGTGATCGTTTTTTTCAAAACTTGCTTTCTGCTATAAGTGAAAGATACAGCAAAACTTGCTTACTATAGTGTTTTGTTTTTCCTGTAAAATTTAGTTTTTTCAGTTAGCAAGTTTTGCAAAAATGGTCCTCAATTATTTGTAATGTACAACACCATACTTTCGTGGAATGGGCTCCAGGTGGGTGGGTGGAACCTGTAAATTGTATATATTCGTCTTCCAGGCTGGCAAATGGGGCGGAGTACCTATTCCAGGCGCGTGATGATGAAGAGATGAATGCGTGGGTGCAGCGTGTGAGTGTGCAATGTGACCTGCAAGGTTCGGCCGGGCCATCACGTTCCCAGACACTCCCTGCATCCGGCGAACGCAAGGATGAGCCGAAGCGCAGGAGCTTCTTCACGTTGAAGAAAAAGTAAATATGCATCGCATTGTGTAGCATAGCTGTGCCCTGTACATAGCCTCTCAGGTCGGGATGAGATCCCTATTGATTCCGTTACATTCTTGCTTTCTCGTGCTCCTTAACTAATGTTTTAATATAAAGCCAAATTGTAAATAATAAAGGGAAGCGTAAAGTGTGATACAGGGGTTGGAGTGCAGCTGTCGAGTACAGGAAAGCTGAGCAAGCTGTTAAGAGATTCTGAATCAAAAGTTGTTGTTGCTGGGTTGTTAATGCTTGGTATGTTGGGGTCTTTCGTGCTGGCTTAGATGTACAAAATAAATATTCATATTTTGGGAGTCTTAAGTACATACAGGAATTGGAGGTCTGCATGGGCTTGGGTCAAGCCCGAGGGCCTAGGTCCGACCCAGGCTTAGATTGAAATTCACTTGTGCTTGTCGGGTTCGAGCTGGGCTCAGGCCTTAAAGAAACGCAAATAATTTTTTTTCAGTGAATTATATGTTAATTAAAAAAATTAATACGAAGATTTTAATGCCTGTTTCACTACTGGGTGTTCATTTCGAAGTGTGTCATGACGTCACTGTTGTGAGTCAGCGATTTGAAGCAAGTTACACCTTTTATGTCAGAGAAGTTGCCTATTAATCAAGGCGTTCAATCTGAACTTGAGAACGTGTACGGTATAACTTGAACGTCATAGCAACAGATGGCAGTCTGTAAAGTCTGTGCTATCATAACCTCTTTCGAACTGTGTTTTGCGCGGACAAGTCGTACGCAGGGTATTTGTTATCATCGGTTGCATACAGCAACATTCCACAACACAAATCAAATGCTCCGTGTCCATGTTGACCGTCGAAGTTAATGTCAACAAATACGTAAGTAATCGTCTTAACCCTCTCCACATATCCCGACAGTAAGAAAAAAACTCACCTCAGTACATGTTTCCAAACAGTTCACATTCCTGCCACTACAGGTGTTACCGTATGTATCGGTAAGTACTCTTCAGAATGAACGCCGTACTTGCCAGGCAACTTCTCTGGCACATAAGTAATACGCCTCTGTGGAAGTGTAGGAAGATTGAATTCTCTAGGCTCAACAACTAGCAACAGGACGGCATACAGCGAGCCATGACACACTTTGAACTGAAAACGCAGTAGATGTTCACCCCGCACCCATATAGAACAGTGGACTATCAGTTCAGTACCGTAAGTTACTATCTAGTTCGACTTCGTATTTCATAACATCATTTGTCTCGTCTCTGCTATAGACAAAAACATAGATTATTATTAGTAAGTATCAACATTAGTTTCTTTACTAATTCATATTTAAGGGAAAAAAGGTTAACTAGCGCGTGGGAAGTACAAGTGATTTTGGAACCGAAAATCGTCGAATTTATAAGGTATTTTTTTGTAGAGATGAAGTTTAATTTAAGGTGCTATATTTCAGTGAGCCACGGTAATATTTTCATAAAAGATGTCAATGATTTGAATGCTTACATTATGTTATACATATGTAATATCAGTTTAGTAATAGTATTTTAGAAAACTTAATTAATTAAACCGGATACATTAATTTATTTACTTATTTTATATAATTACGGTTTAGACCAGCCTCATGGTCTAGTGGTCAGAACTTCTGGCTATAGTTCATGAGGTCCCGGGTTCAATTCCCGGTTAGAGCACAGGAATTTTTCCTTAAAGGGGATTATTCCTGTGTTCGTCCATGGTCTGGAATTTAGGTTAAGTTTAGATTTAAACCTCTCCTGGCACCACATTATCATAATCATCCTATCACATCATCGGGGTAATGTAACTCCGCCTTCCAGGCGCCCCAACCTCAGAAGTGGGTTATAACTAAGCCACGGCCAGGAGAGAAGACCAGAAATGTCGAAAGACAACCTAGTGGCACTAGATAAAAAAAAAAAAGATTATTTGTTTTACCTGGGAGACAGGGAGGTTACTCTTTCTCATGTTCCTACTGGAGGGATAATCTCTGTTCCTGACCCCTGTGGCTTCTGCTTAATCTGCTAGCAGTAGAAAAATAAACAATTTTAAGTAGTCCATTTTGTTTCTATGCCCACTGTTTTGATTCTGTACTTTTCTGTGTTTTTCTAAGGTAATCTCGGGTTTCAGGTCGAGTTTGGGTGATAATAATGAAGCTAATATCAGGTTTCGGGTCTGGTTCAGATCGGGCCAGCCCGGGCTGGGCCTAAGAATTTTGGCCCGTGCAGACCTCTTACCAGGAATACTCCATAAATTTATGGTTGCAGAACTTGGGCTAGGGAATAAGATTGAAACGTGTTTGGTGGCAAAAATGTGATTCCTAAAAGCAGTGCAGGTTACAAACTATCGGACAGGAAATGGAGTAGCGTATTAATTAGAAAGACCACTTGGAATAAATGCAATACATTCACTACTGCACAGAACAAAGGGCAAAGAAGTTCAAAACTCCTTGAAAAGTGTTAGGTCAGTTTTGTCTTGAGGCAAAACAAGTCAATTTGCTCTCATCCGAGATTCTACAGACATATCATGATTATTGGGACACAGATTTCTGTGACCTTAAGGGGGGAGACTAGTGAAATTTTGGTCATTTTCAGTTAAAAATCGCATTTTCGTTTTCTTGTGAAAAATGAACCCGCAATCTCTTATTTATATGTTTTTCTTGTGAAAAATGAATCTGCAATCTCTTATTTATATGTTGAACAAGTTTCAATACTCTGCAGCACTCAAAAGCATAAAAAACATGCAATATATAATTGACTGCATCCTTGAACTTCAATTCCATGTAAATTTTACAAGTTGTTTTCTCACACTTTTTATCAGCACATTTCGTCAGGTGTGAAGTGTGAAGGATAATGAGGTTGTTATTCTATACAGTTAAAACTACACACCTGAACTAATACGTGGTATCTAAAACAGAAAATCGATAATTTTGGACTTTTCACGTTTTTCCCCTGTGCTCTTCAAATGTGAAAAAATTTGTCCCCTTTCTCAATCATTTCAACCGTTGTAACCAGTTTATTTACAGAATTTGTTACAAAGATATTTAAAAATTTTGTTTCCAGGAACACTTGATTTTGAGTATTACTTCATGTATGATTTGAAATGTGTTAATATGAAAATCTCTTTAACATGACTCACATTTAAAAAGAAAATGAAAATATGCATTTATATGGCTATATTAAAATTGCTGTATTTTTATCATAATTACTCGTAAAACAGGGAAATGGAGGTAAAAAAAAGTGATGTTACAGAAATCTGAACCCCATTTAGACTGTTGTAGATGGAGTGCGGCTTGTATTTAGCTCTGGAGTTTGCATCGGTCTTCTTTAAGTGGGTAATTCCTCTCTTTCAACAACAGAATAAATTTTATTAATCACGAACTCTGTATAGCATAGCATTTGTCTCTATTAGTACAAAACTTGAATACAATTCATGGAGCCTAGCACTTAGTATAAATGATGCATCATTGGCCAAGAGGCTAGCTAGAGCATTACCTTTCCAGGCCAGACACCAATATTCAAATTGCGACAAGTCCAAGTGGAATTGCTGGTGGACAAAGAGTATGATTCGAATAGGTTTTTGCGAGGTTCTCCCTGTTCCCCTCCCATTATTCCACGAATTCTCCATTAATAATAATAATCACCACCATATCATCAATTCACTTTCCACAAACAACTAGGTGTGAAGTTTAGACACATTATTTATCGAGAACGTTGTTGAAAATCAAATCATCCCATCATTGGAGGGAGTGAGGGGGAAATACTTTGTATAAATATGTTCAAATTTAATTATTGATATATTAGTAGTAATGGAAAAACAAATGTGGACTCTCAGCCTGTGAGGCGCACACAGAACTTGATAGCGCCGTTCAGACATTAGATATCAGAGGCAGCAGGAAGATTGTAATGTTGTATCATTGAAGATAATAATTTGTAGAAAATAACGGGTGAGCTGGACAGCATGTGAGGCTTTTGCTGTGTGTATTTGACAGCTGGACGGAGTGTTCTGGCCTCTATTTTAGTTACGGCAGTGAGAGCAGCATATTGTCGTGTGTGATGCGGCATACAACTCCTTAGTTTCGTTATATGTGTAGGTTAGGTAGCTGTGTGAAGTGTGTGTGCTGGAGTGCGTGTGTGCGTGGAGGAGACTAGTAAAGGCAGAGTGACTTGTAGCCTACCTTGAGTGCCTGTGCTGGGAGGGGAGGCTTTCTCTGAAGTTTAAATGTATACTTACATCACCTATGTGTTTTGATCTGATATGACAGCAGATAAGGTAATGCAATTGTATTTTGTTTTGTTGTCTTAATAATAAAAGAAATGTTAACTGGAATATCTCGATGACATCACTGACACCTAGGCTGGGTTGCATGAGGGATAGATTAAATTTTATGCCTGCAAAGTAGTTTCCGGAGAGAGGGGGGGGGTTGTAAGAGAAAATAAGGTTAATATACAGGGTGTCCACAAAGTCTTTTGCTCATTGTAACATTTAATTACAGATCATAATTTGAGAGAGGAACAGAGGCTAAGGGAGTCTAAGAATAAGGTGCTTAGGAAAATATTTGGGGCCAAGAGGGATGAAGTCACAGGAGAATGGAGAAGGTTACAAAATGCAGAACTGCACGCATTGTATTCTTCACCTGACATAATTAGGAACATTAAATCCAGATATTTGAGATGGGCAAGGCATGTAGCACATATGAGCGAATCCAGAAATGCATATAGATTTGTTAGTTGGGAGGCTGGAGGGAAAAAGATCTTTGAAGAAGTCGAGACGTAGATAGGAGGATAATATTAAAGAGGGAGGTGGGATATGATGGTAGAGACGATTAATTCTGCTCAGGATAGAGACCGATGATGGGTTTATGTGAGGGCGACAATGAGCCTGCGGGTTTCTTAAAAGCCATTTATAAGTAAGTATTACAGATCATATTACATTTCTGTCTTTGTGCAACGTCACAGTTCATAGTGAGGTTGAAGAGAGATAGCAAAAGGTTGTGCTAATCTGTGAGAACGAGTATGTCTAAACTCTCAGCTTACACACAGGCAAGCAATGACCAGAACATTGGAATGATGGCAATCGGATATCTTTTGTTTTCATTTTTAGTACTCTGACGCCCATGACTAAGATGAGCCATATGAAACTTGATGGTCAGTCTCCGGCAGAGATATAATGAATCATCTGCGCTGTATTTACTCTCCCTTCCCCCTTATTTAGCATTAAACATTGATTTGACTAATGCATGAAGTGATGTTATTTATAACCACATTATTCTTGATATTTTGAGTAACTTCCCACTCCTCGATTTTTCGCCTCCAAATTTTAAGAAAAAAAGGGGGGGGGGAATTACGCGAATAAATATGGTATACAAAATCTAATAAAGTCACAAAGAAGAGATTTTAGTAGAATATATGGGAAGTCATGAAGTTTTCTTTACCATATTAGAGAAATTTCACACTTGCGCTGTTGGTTGCACAGAGAACATCCAAGTGCCAAGTGATTTGCAGCATTTCTTCAGTAACTGAAGCAAAAACGTTTCTTATCCTCTTTGTCAATGACCCGAAGCCTGGGACACATTGTGAATAGACTCTGTCTTTCACATAACCCCACATAAAGAAATCTAAGGGGGTTATGTCTGGGGATCTTGGTGGCTAGGATTTTGGACCGTCATGTCCATTTCATCTGTCGGAAAATCTTAAATTGAGAAAGACCCAAACAATTAATTTATTTTAGTGGGTTATTTTACGACGCTTTATCAACATCTTAGGTTATTTAGCGTCTGAATGAGATGAAGGTGATAATGCCGGTGAAATGAGACCGGGGTCCAGCACCGAAAGTTACCCAGCATTTGCTCATGTTGGGTTGTGGGAAAACCCCGGAAAAAACCTCAACCAGGTAACTTGCCCCAACCGGGAATCGAACCCGGGCCACCTGGTTTCGCGGCCAGACGTGCTAGCCATTACTCCACAAATGTGGACCCCAAACAATTAATCCCCAATGTGGTGTCACACCACACTGTTCGAATATCACCAAAGATTGAAACTCTTCTAGCTGAGATGCTAAAAAAACCTCATCATATCCAGGCACACTGTGAACGTTACTGTGACCTTGGCAAAAAAGGGCGGGCCCAATGACTCTTACGCATGAGTCCACACCACATGTTCACCTTTGAGCTATTTCTCTGCTGTTCAATAACAACATATACGCACATTGCGTCTATTGAC
Organism: Periplaneta americana; assembly: GCF_040183065.1. Classification (NCBI taxonomy): domain Eukaryota; kingdom Metazoa; phylum Arthropoda; class Insecta; order Blattodea; family Blattidae; genus Periplaneta; species Periplaneta americana. The sequence goes on from NC_091128.1 coordinate 173,963,771, forward strand.
TTGACCACAGGTGTGCAATGTAGCCTCATCGACAGAAAAGAAACTTAATTAGTTCCTCTACATTTTTGTATAAATTACCCTTGGGTATAAGAGGGAAAGTCAAAGGGACTGAGCCATGTCCTTTTTTTTCTTACACTATCTTATAAACAAACGTGCATTAGTGGTGGATTTTAGGTGACCAGCGAGAGCCGAAATGTCTTTAAAAATTATGATGCCTGCCTGATACAATCCGTCACTGATCCTTCCTGCCCACTCATACCACACCAAAACATAATTGTCTCGTAAATGAAGATAAATATCAAAGGTTCTTCAGTAACTGTCTATTTTTTAAACCTAATGCATAATACAAAAGATTACATTGGGTTACACACACAACACACATGTGACTAGCGCTTTCACTATTAGGATAGCATCTTCAGGTCTAGCTTGCGTATTATTAAGCTTTTCACATAAAGACGTAGATGGAAAAGTAACATAATGAAATATAATAAAGTACACGACGTGAGGAAATTACAATATTAACATATCAGTACAAAAAAGACTTGAAAAACATGCGAATGATTGTAATAATTCGAACCTCTGTAAGGTCTAGAAATTAAGATAGTAAAAAGTATGCCTTGAGATAAAAGTCTGCAAACATACACTGGTGGCCATAACTCTGGAAACTTTTTGTTTTTGTACTGAATTATTATAACATCTGCATTGATTCACAGATTTATACAATTGAAAATGTTTCTCTTGACTGATTCGTTAATTATGGGTTTATAACAAAGGTATTAGATTAAATCCTGAATATTTTAACAATAAATAATCATTACTATGTAGGAAATTATGTTCTTGTCGTTTAAGATCTAAATATTAATTTCAGATTTTCATTATAAGTTTCCCTTCGATCTTTCAGTGCTAATCGACAAATCTGCTTCACTTCTCTTGGACTTACTTTAGGTTTTCTACCAGTCCTAAGTGTTGTTTTACAAGATTCTATGGATTTGTACCTCTCACATATCTTCTGGACGCCAGGCAATGTAGCACCATTACCAAGTTTTCTTGCAATTTCCTTGATTGTGTAGCCTTCTTCTCGAAGTATGGCTGCCCTAGAAGGTGTTCAGTCCTTTCGTGGAGCCATTGTGATAAAATGATCAATAAAGTTTATTGTAAAGCAATCAGGTGTTCACCTAACGAAATCTTAAGTCAGACTAATGATAGAAACAAATTAATAATGTCCATATTTTATGCTACCAGTGCTCAACAATACTTCTACTGATCAACAATAATCTTAAACTCAACAATGGACTAGTTTTTATAACAGTAAATAATGGGAAATTATAATGAAATCTGAAATTAATATTTAGATCTTAAACGACAAGAACATAATTTCCCACTTAGTAATGATAATTTATTGTTAAAATAGTCAGGATTTAATATAATACCTTTATTATAACCCCATCGGTAACGGGTCAGTCACGAATAACATTTTCTATTGTATAAATCTGTGAATTAATACAAATGTTATAATAATTCAGTACAGAAACAAAAAGTTTCCAGAATTATGGCCACCAGTGTATGTGCAGCTTATAAAATGTAAAATAGTAAAAAATTAAAAATATTATTTACATCAGTCATCATGACGTATGAAATGACTTTTATCTCAAGACATACTTTTTACTATCTTAATTTCTAGACCTTACAGAGGTTCGAATTATTACAATCATTCACATGCTTTTCAAGTCATTTTTACTTTGTTTTGTACTGATATGTTAATATTGTAATTTCCTCACGTCGTGTACTTTTTTATATTTGAGTAGCTTAATATCAAAGACGGACATCTGTCCTTTCCATAGTTTTGATCTAGAGGCAATTTTTTAATTCACAGTGCTCTTTGTAATATTTAACACAATTTATTTTATAAATGTAGTGTTAGAGTTTGCATATGGTTTCACTATAACTGGAAAGAGCATGAAAAATTGTATAAAAACCACAGCTATCTAAATTTCGATTGAGGTCAGATGTCCGTCTTTGATATTAAGCTACTCATTTCATTATGTTACATTCCCATCTATGTCTTTATGTGAAAAGCTTAATAATATGCTAACCAGACCTGAAGATGCTATCTTAATAGCGAAAGCACTAGTCGTATATGTGTGTTGTGTGTTTAACCTAATGTAATCTTTTGTATTAGGCATTAGGTTTAAAAAATAGACAGTTACTGAAGGATCTTTGATATTTATCTTCATTTACTTGTTAACTTGTCGGACCAACATGCCTTTTAAATTAAATAATTGTCTCGGCCGAGGAAGGTAGAGTGGGGAATTAAGGGATGGGATTATCTGCAATGATTCAATCGAGTTAGTAACTCCCAGGCTTGGTATAAACTGTGTTCTGCTAATACAGGGATGTCAAAGCACTTGCATTACTACACATGCTCATACTACAAGCAATACAGATCCATAAGGTTCAATAATCGCACTGAATGAAGTGCTGTGCGGGGTCTTGAGAGCACTCTGTGCAGGTGTTTCGGCATCCCTGTGTTAACATTACCAGATTTTGTGTAAATGAAAGTTGTATTGAGGGAAAGATTTTAGTGGACACGGTGTATGATAGAAGTATTTCATTAAGGTGCTACAAATTACAGTAAATGCAATTTTCAGTGAATTTAAACGTACATAATTGGTTTTGTTTTTTAAATCATGAAATTAGACCACTGGTGTGAAGCCAGTTTTTAGAGAATACGCAGATTAAAGATATAAAAATTGTGAGAGGTTTTTCAAAAGTAATATTGCTTAATTGCTTTTAACTTCACTTAATTTTATGCAATGTTGAAAATCCGGAAATTGTCTCTTTGCTACAAAAGATACAAGATTTTTAATGTAAACATTCATTTGTCATAGTAACGAGTTTGTTTAAAAACAGTTGACTTTAATATGAATTTAATGGATTTAATCCCATTGTGGTTTATCATTGTATATTTGTGGAAAAGAAATGTTTGCAACTCTGCAAACTCTTTCTTTCAGGACTTATTCATTGTAGTTTAAAAGTTGGTCCATGCTTTTTGGGCTCTTTCCAATAATTTGTACCAGAACTTGAGGAAACTGACTTGATAATGGATGCAAACAAGTCAGGAAGATTTTCTGTGTTAACCAGATGTTACAGGTGTTGAAATTTTTGCATGAAACAGAATTTAGATGGTGATTAGAATCATAAGTCAGAGACTGAAGATGGAGTAAACTTAACATTGTAATCTTGATCTGCTTCATGATTATGCAGTATTATTACAAAATCAGATCATAGAGAACATATTTATGCAGTATGATAGAACATATTCAAATGGGATTAGATCGACAAAACTGAACTGGTTTTAAACAAACTCTTTATGATGGTAACTGAATGTTTATATAACAATAATAATTAAAAAAAAAAAACTTTCTTCTGCAAAGAGAATGCCCATATTTTCAAGTTAGCACAAAAAATAGTGAAGATATGAGAAGTTTAAATTACTTCTTTCTTTTGAAGAACATAGTGACATGAGTGTGTACTGATGACATTGGACCCGATGTTTTGTTGACAATTTTTGAGAGAGAATGTCAGTATAAAGAAAGAGAGGAACATGATCTTGTCGATACAAAGTACTAGACAGTTCGTGGAAGTTTTTTTTTTCCCCCCAAAAGAAAAAAAAAAGAGGTTTTGTAGAGGAAGTAAAACTTCTTTTCTTTGAATATGTGGTGGTTACTGCCCTTTCATCCTGAGCCCATGTATTGTGGATTCAAATCCGCCCAATGGCAGTGAATTTTAGGTGGAAGTAAAGCTGTTGGCCCTATACAGTACAATGAGTCCCACCGAACATTCCCAGTGTTTCTGTCAGCCGTCGTGACATTCCCCCCCTCTATTAACGCAGCTGCTTGCATCTGTGAACTCATGGCAGTTGTCCGGATTAAAACTTATATACTTGGACTATGTTATATTAATAATATTTGGTACTCACCCTCCACACAGTAGCTGCTGGATGTGTTGCCTATTTTGCATGATACGTAATTCACATAACACTATTCACAGAACCTGTTTGGTTAAACCTGTTCACTAAATTTAGTACAATTGACTCCCAATAATTCATGGTAATCAATGCACGAACTCCCGCGAATTATCGGCAGTATTTGTTATTATTATTATTTAAAGTCCAGTGAAAGTTATTCTGACAGGTTTAATTACTAAAATACACTTCAGAATCACGTGCAAATTGTGAAACAGTGCAAAACATTTTGAAACACAAAATATTATATGGTGCTGCAGTGGGATAGAAGCTTAAAACGAGAAACAGATGTTTTACAAAATGTTATAAGACACTTCAGTTTAGGAAAAACAGTGTCATCTTTTTTATTTCCTAGAGAATTGTTCATTTTTTCTGATTTTAGATTTCTTAAGGCCCAATTGTATAAATCTCCCTGACTAAAGATCAACTTTGATCGAAGATCGAAAAGTGAACCGAGTTCAGACACTTCTTCTATTGTATAAAACTTTCCTGCGATCAAATTACCTTGGTTCAAATGCAATCTAAGTTCACGTGAAAAGGATTTGGCAACATCGCATAAACAGGTGAAAAACGTGATGCGCGGGCAGGTTTGTTCAGTGTTGCCAATCTAGCGACTTTAACTCTTTTTCAACAACAATTTCTTTTAACTTTTATATTGCTTAAATATGGATTTAGTGACCTTTTTAGCACCCCATAGTGACAAAATTTAGTCTTTCTTTGTCGATAATGAGAAATCTAGCGACTTTACAACTACTTTTTGGCGACTTTCCGTACACTCTGTTGGAGACACTGGTTTTTTGTGCAATGTAAATAATGGCGGACAATAAGAAGAAGGTTGACTGTTCTCCAAGTTGTTATCATGTTATGGTGTTTGATACTGCTAAACATAATAAAGCTTTATAAAACGACAATTTTCGTTTAGTAATACAGTTAATTGAAAATTTATGAATGTACCTATCATATCCGTTAATAATTAATGGTTGTTATAAACATAATATAATTATAGGTTATGTTATTTGATACTGCTGAACACGATAGAGCCTTATAAAATATAAGATTGTTTGTGTATTAAGGCAAGAAATTGAAAGAAATATATATAAATTTACCTATCATATATATTAATATTAATAATAATGGATATTTTATTTGCACAAACTGTCACTCGTATATTTCAAACAGAAAAGAAATAACTGAACTTGGATCATCTAACTTAATCGGAGAAATTTCTTCAGTCAAAGTTGACTTTAGTTTGAGACAAATTAATCTCAGATTAGACTTTATACAACACAAAATTCCAAGTTCAGCTGAAACAAGGATCAATTTAACCTCTGATCTAAGATTAAATGGTTTATATAATCGGGCCATAAGAGATAATGTAAATTGAGTAAAAACTTAAATTATGTTACTGTGCCTTCCCCCTCCCCCCCAAAAAAAAGATCGCGAATTATCCATCAAGCTAATATACCGCACGTGAATTATCATGAGTTGACTGTGTTTTGTTTTTCTATACACAATTGGGTGGCCAGGAAATTTACGTGTAAAGTTTTACCTTGTTCTGTCACACGATTTATTTTTCCTTGTGTACATTTTCAAAATGTTTACACTTTCACTTAGTGAATATGTAACCATTGATTTACTGTGCCGCAAATGCCAGTGGTTTGCAGCAAACATAAACTCAAAATGCATCTCCATTATATCACATGAAACCAGCACACGAAAGAACTTGCATTGTACTAGAAGTTGTACATGTGTGTATAATCAGAAGCTGATAGTTTTTACCTAGATAAACTGTGACTCAAGAGGCCCGTCCCCTTAGTAAGAGGAAAGAAACTGTCTTAACTTGTAACTAATCTTCCTTCATTACAAGCATGCATTGCAAACTTCGATGTTGTTAGGAAACTTTTTTATTTATGACTCCTAATCTAGATGTAGTCCAAATCTGAGATGTAATGTTCGTAAATTCACATGACAAGGTTTTCATAATTATTGAAACACTTTCCTTAATCACAGGTTAAGAAAAATTAATGATGATCAAACCACGCAGAAGTAATTTCGCCACATTTATTAATGTGCTGATTAAAAGACTGTTTCATTAGCTCTGCCACGAGCTCGCTTTCATTTTATAATAATAAATCTAATCAGAGTTATTTAATTGTAAGTGAACACTTGTACATTTAAGTATAATTTTTTTTATCGGTTTTGAAAATGATTTGTGACCAAAGCCAGGCAGTATTGGCGTTAGTTTTCGTGAGAAGAAATACCTTTACAAAATTTCATTGAAATCTGAGATGGTAAGGTTGAAAGTAGTGTATTTATTTGATGATTTGATGTGGAATGACTCAGAAGATACAAGCAGCAGCGATAGCTACTGGACAGCTGACAGAAATATCGGAAACATTTGCTGGAATGCATTGTAGTTTTACTGGATTTGAAAGATATCTTTGTTCATGAATAAAGGCAAATAAAAGCAAAATTCTATGTACCCACTATTATTTCGTTCTAAATTCTCAGTAACAGACGTTACTACATTATTAATGATTGTGTAGTCCTCCAACTAGAAAAGGAGTTAGAACATCAGTTCAAACCTTATTGGTTTGCAATCTTCTATATGTAGCAATACACACGGATTTCGTAGTTCTTGGTGGTCTACTGGCTACCATGGATGGATCACAGATTTGCTGGTTCAAGCCCAACTGAAGTCAATGGATTTTAAATGGCAAGATAATCCTTAACATGACTTTTTCCAGGAGAGAAATAAATCTGGAAGGTCCGTGTTGTAGATATACAGCACCTGAAACAGCACTGTCCCTGGTAAAGGGCTCCAGACAAAATTTGTTGGCTATTTTTCACCCACGTGAAAATTTGGAGGTAGTACTATCAGTGGGCTTGTCCCAGCCTCCACCTGTTACATACTACAGTGTGTTTCCAATTAGACCGACAAAATTTGGAATTAAAAACTCATTTACACAGTGACGGAATCTTCATTCAGGGAAACCTGGCATCCCAGCACTTAAGGAATGCTTGACGAGTGTACACTGTCTATATGCGTTCTTACAACTTTTTTAAAACACTTTTTGTTAAGGAAAAAAATGGGCTGTGACAAACATTTCAATGTAAGAAGGTTTTATGTCATTAATTCTTCCACCCAGTTTGTTTGTTCCCCGAGTTCAGTGTCCTGCTTCCGTCCCACCTCATTTGGGGATTGCAGTACATTGCCATCTTACATATAGTGATCATTGGATAGGTCGGGGTGGACCTGTTGTCTTGGCCGGTGCGATCACCTGACCTTAAACTCACTTCATTTCTTTTTGTGGACCACATGAAGTCTGTAGTTCATGAAGCCCCTGCAGCTGATAAAATCAGAGAGTCTTTGAGAGAGTAAAACAGAATTTGGCACTTTGATGCACACTTTATCTAGAAATCAACGGACGTGTGTTCGAGCACTTGCTGTAGTGATGAGAAGATTACAGTGTATTTTGAGTTCAGACTGCTAATTTGACACTAGTAAGGTTTTTTTTTTTTTTTTTTTCGTTTTATATGTGTTTTTCTGTATTTTTGGGTCAAATGAATGCCTGTAATATTAATTATTAGTTTATCAAATTCATTAACTAATTTTCAAATAATTGAGTACCTCAATCTTGTCCTATAATTATATCAAATAGATCAGTATTTTATTTTTTCAGTCATTCACTTATCATTTATCAGTGACAGAAAAAGATTCTGTTACATCGAAAGTACAATTGCTAAAAATCACGAATATTTTCGACTTGCATGGAAGTCCTCTTCAGGTGATATTTTGACAAACAATATTTGAAAACTAGGTGAATATTTAAATACATTTAAAACACTTGTAACTGATCTGACCATGTGTGCTTTACATTAATTGGTGAAATGACAAACATGGTTTTAAAATAACATACAGAGTGGAGAATCTTCCATTAATCATAATTGTGATACAATATGTTAAGGCAAATGCAGTGTGCTAATAATATAGAATTAAAATCGTTTAAAATGTTCTTAAAATTGTCGACTTAAGTTGTTCAGTGTAACGTTGAAAGACTATATGAAGCAAATGAAGAATTCTCAGTCTATTCGCCGTGGTGAGAGGCGTTTTGTCTGAAAAAATTAATCAAAAGGTTATAAATTTGAAAAAGTTAAATGATTAAAGCCTTGAAAGGCTCTAAGATTAATACTCACAAAAGATGTACATTGAGAGTTTCCGGACGGTGTGGCCTTCTCATGCCGGCGTTACATAGCAGACTGAGCTGTTGAGTTTACTAAGAGGAAGGTACGGGGGGAATGACAGGCTAAACTGGTCGATAAGCAATTATTTGATACGGTACAGGGGGTTATGCAAATTAGGTATTTGTTCATTAAGTAATTTTGTGTTGTGGTTGTGATTCGTCCTATAAGATCGCCCAATTAAGAACAGGAAACTTTGTTGTGTTGGAATGAAATGTCGCAGCCCATCTGTTCCTTACAAAAAATGTTCTGAAAGAAGTTAAACTACCTGATTCCAAAGTTTGTCAGCCTACAGAGGTGTGAAAATTATTAGAATAATCTTAATTTTAAAGGTTTTTTAATAGTTCCTTCACAAATATTAATTGAATTTATGAATATTGGTATATATTACTATACTGATGTATAATCTTTTCGTTGTAAGAATAATCCTACAGTAAACAATGGCACGTGACTGAAGAGAGGCTTGATTGGCCACAATTTGGCGGCAGAGATTCTCAGTAAGTGATCCCGCCCACTCCTGTATATTCTGTTTCATGTTAAACATTTCCCGTTTCTCGTCAAAGTAGACCTAACCTCACTACTATGCATTCGTTTGCTTAGGAAACTGTAACTTTATAATTTATTGTTAGAACTTAACTATATACATTCAACACTAGTTCTTTCTCTCCGCTTTAATAGGGTTTCCACTCTTATGTTTAGTAACCACACACATTGAGTATGCAGAAGCCATTCTAACACGTGCTTACAAGAACAAGCTCATGTCGAACCAGCGTATTACAAGAACAGATTACCTTGGCATTACTTTTAGTATTCATCCGCTTACAACCTAAATAACAAAATATAAAAGTAGCTTTTTCTTTTACATAGCATTTTACATATGAGTGAAGTTATATCTTTAGTCGTATTTAATAACTAGAATTCATTTTTTATTTTCAAATAATACAAGATTATGATTTCCAAATAAGGAACTATATTCTCCTGCGTTGTGGGAGTGTTTCGTCTGGGAGCCAATCACGGGTATGACAGTCACGTGCTAATGTTTACATAAGGATTTTTCTTACAGCGAAAAGAGTATAGGATATATTTACTACTAACAATGCCGGAAAGCATTATTGTACATTGGTATTTTTCTTATTTTACAATTGTTATGGGAATTCAGAAATTATTATATTATGTTGGCGGAATTGAAAACATAAAAAATTATATGCACAAAACAGATGTATACGTTCATTTGAACCTTCACAACAATGTAAACGCAAATAATAATTTGTTTAAAGCATTTCTTAATTAATTTTTTATGTTTCCAATTCCGCCAACATAATATAATAATTTCTGAATTCCCATAACAATTGTAAAATCAGAAAAATACCAATGTACAACAATGCTTTAAGGGGAGTTGGTCATTATCGCATGCAAAAAATGGTAAAAATAGCCTCTCTTCAAGCAGTCATAAATATAATACTATTTATCACAGCTCTTTCATTTTTTTAGTGATATATGTATACACATTAAGCTTTGAAATGAAAAAGAATGGTTACTCTAGAGTAAATCTTTATCTTTAAATTAATTTTTTTAATTAAGCACAATTTTTTTATAAATCCACTACATGTCTGTGATTAGGTACACTCTATTCACTTATTATAGCACATATTGAATTGAAAATTAGACCACTTACTGCTAATAGATACTAAAACATACCCTACTAAAATTATTCATGTATCTATAATATTATGGGCATAGGGCTTATAGCAATCATCACCGTCAATAAATTAAAAAGGAATTGAAGATTAGTATAAGCCGTATGCCCATAATATTACAGATATTTTAATAATTTTAGTAGGGTATGTTTTAGTATCTATTAGCAGTAAGTGGCCAAAATTTTAATTCAATGTGTGCTATTATAAGTGAATAGAGTGCACCTAATCACAGGTATGTAGTGAATTTATATAAAAAATATGATTAAATTAAAAAATTAATTTAAGGGTAAGATTTACACTAGATTAACCATTCTTCTTTCATTTTAAAGCTTAATGTGTATACATATATCACTAAAAAAATGAAAGATCTGTGATAAATAGTATTACAATTCTGACCGCTTGAAGATAGGCTATTTTTACCATTACTTTGCATGCGATAACGTCCAACTCCCCTTAAGGCGTTGTTAGTAGTGAATATATCCTACATCAGTATAGTAATATTATATACCAATATTCATCAGTTCAATGAATATTTGTGAAGGAACTATTAAAAAACCTTTAAAATTAAGATTATTCTAATAATTTTCACACCTATAATTTAGAGACAGCCTGTATAGAATACCATACAAACAGAGACCAGTTGAGAAGAGCCAATGACCTGGTTGTCAAATGCTCAGCATTGAAAACCACTCACTACCTCTGAGCGCTAATTGATTATGATTTAGTGTTGTGTAACTGTAACCTGAATATTTGTCAATGACTTCAGCTGTAACAAAATTTGAATCCACTTGAGTTTGTGTCCTCTGCAGCGAGCAGCAGAGCAGTGAGCACAGTCGTCGCTGAGGTACGTTGTGGTGTCGCACGCAGTGCATGCCCCCTGTCTCTCTCTCTCTCTCTGTCTCTACTCTCTCTCTTCGTCTGTATGCAAGTTTCTCCTTTACTGGTCGTCTCCTTGATAGTGTAGTGCGATGTTGTGATGTGCTTGTGTTGTAAAGGGGGGTGGGCAGGTGTACCCTAGGCTTGTAGACGTACTTATCGAACTGGATGTTATCACACGAACAATGTCAAATCAATCTATCGGGTCCACACCTGTAGAGTAACGGTTAGCGCGTCTAGCCGCGAAACCAGGTGGCCCGGGTTCGATTCCCGGTCAGGGCAAGTTACCTGGTTGAGGTTTTTTCCGGGGTTTTCCCTCAACCCAATATGAGCAAATGCTGGGTAACTTTCGGTGCTGGACCCCGGACTCATTTCACTGGCATTATCACCTTCATCTCATTCAGACGCTAAATAACCTAAGATGTTGATAAAGCGTCGTAAAATAACCTACTAAAATAAAATAAATCAATCTATCTGGTTTATACCTACTGCTTGAGAATGGTATGTACTTTCAGAGACAGTACACTGATTGTAAGTTACTTTCTGTTGTCTATGGTATTGCACATACTTCATCCTGCCCATTTGTGTTTTAAACTTAAACTGTAGTGTGTTGGTAAAAAATTAGTGGGCTGTAATACAGTCGATACCTCACAGAACATCAACGAAAATGTATTAATGTCTGGGACAAAACTTATTGATAAGAAAGGTTTGTAACTCACTCCTATACATGTATGAAAATGCCATTTGCAGTAAATGACAGAGGAATTTCTAAAGTTTCGATGTTGGCGTCACTGTGACTTTTGATAGATGGCAGTGTTGTTTGTAGAGAACTGACAGTCAAAATGGCATTTGTGGTTCAACAGAAAGTTGAGTATTGGTGCTGGTTTGCCGAATTCAAGTTTTCTGTGACAGTGCAGAGATGATTTCGACAGAAATTTTCAGTGATAACCACATAACAGAGCATAGGCAGAGAGAGAACAGTTTCCTTGGCGGGGGGGGGGGGGGGGGCGGCAAAGGAAAACCATAGAATCCCCATATAATGGGGTTATGGGGGACATCATTTACCTTCTCCCCCTGTTATAGCTTAAACATGGTACAGTATATCGGAATATGATTATTTAATAAAGGTATTTTCGAGGGCATGTTCCTTACAGTGTTACATCCACATTCACGATGTTTTGGACTGAGTTGTATAGGACTTGAACTGTAGATCTACTACAAATTATAATAGGGCGTAACTTAAAACAATCTCCCTCTTTTTCTCTCTCATACACAAACATAGGCATACACCAATAAAACTACGTAACAGTGCTAACAGAAACTTTTTACATGAAGCTTACCTTCCTGAAGATATCACATGACATGTAAACTCTAATTATTTTATTTAATCTCGTTTTTAAGTTTATACATTATACCGGGATGGGATCACTTTTCTTTTTTTCTGCATTGTTGTGCAGTATGTTAGTCATATTTCTCCAAGTAGCGGCCTGAACACCTGCAGACTTCTAATATACGAGTACAGGCTGTTACAAAAGAAACATTATAGTGCTTCCATTCCTCAAATGAGGTATAGAAATTCTTATACATTCAGATATTAAAACTAAATATTATAGTCCAGACACATGGTCTGAAGACATTAATTCATCAATTTAAGCATAAAAACTTAATCATAAACAAAAACAAAAAAGATCTTTTGAATTCAATATTTTCTAACTTAATAGAAAAAAAGAGTTCAGACAAGTTTGGGGAGCAGTACCCACCCATGCTCCCCCATAACTCCGCCTATGCAACAGAGACACAATAACAGCATGACATAAACAGCGGCTTGAAATCAGTTCTCTTGTAGAGAAACGAGCATGTGGTTAGAAAGTGTCTTAGCAACAAATCAAAACAATTACGAAGTCGATCATCCATGTTGTTGTTCATAAGAGATTACGTCTTCATGCATACAAAATTCGTTTGGTGCAAAACACGAGTTTGCTGCTGCCATGCTAAAGAGGATTGGTGATTACAGTGAATTTGTCCAGAAGGTAGTTTTCACTGAAGAGTGCACATTTCATGTCTTTTGGATCATTTGGATAACTGCTTCCCTGGGTGTTGGATTGGACGATGTGAACCCATAGTATGGCCTGTTAGATCTCCAGATCGAACACATTTAGATTTCCTTTATTGGGGATACTTAAAAGACATTGTCTGCAGAGTCTCAGTGACGAATATGGAGGATTTGGATTTGTGTTTAAAGATCCTAGCTGCTTCTGAAACTGTCACTTGGGAGAAGCTGGAAAACACCTAACAAGAAATTAAATACTGCCTGGGCGTCTATTATGCTACAAGAGGTGCTCACATATAGATATTTATTGGTATCTCCCAGCATTTTCTGCAAACTGCATTTCAATAAATGTATTATTCACTAAGTTACGAAACTTTGTTATTGGTAGTCTTTGTCCTGGACACTCTGTACCCACTCATAAAGGAACTTGACCTCATGTCGAAATCTACCCTCAAACTGAATACAGGCTGTTAAAAAAAGTATCCAGTATTTTAGGAGGTGCTAGTACGCATCAAAGCTACAAAAAAATGTCTAATAAACATGAGTCCTACAACACATACAGTACTTTCTGAGATCTGAACACTTGTTCATAGGAGGTTCTCGATGTGACGTCTATTCATGGCAATGCATTCCTCTGCCCTTCGGCGTAAGGAATCACGCACTCTTTGAAATTGACCTGGTTATTCTTGATAACCAAAAGTCTGGGGGATTTAGATTTGAAGAACAAGCAGGCAAAGGTGTGGGGTCTCCCCAATCAATCCAGCAGTCCTGAAATATCAGCTAATTGTGGAAAAAATGTGCTGGTGTGTTATCATGCATGAACCACATCTGTAGTCTTTGCTGACATGGCACATACTCCAGCAAAGTAGCCAGCCAATACGTTAATAAGAAAGTCCTGACAGCGAGCCCCAGTTAATCTGTGTATGGCTTCAATCTGTCGCCAAGAACGCCTGTCCATATGTTGATTGAGAATCGGTGCTGATGCCTTGTTTCTTCAACTTTTTGGGGATTTTCATCAGTCCACACATGCTGATTACGAAAATTCACAACACCATCTCTGCTGAACCCTGCTCATACCCACAACCAAACTTTTCTCCATGCCAGGGATGTCAACTACGGTATGATTATCTGGTAGTCTGCTGTATTATAGGGCAGAAAAATGCATTGCCATAAATGGACATCACATTAAGCACCTCCTATGAACAAATCTGTGGTGTTTGGGTAAAGGGAGATAAGTCATAAAAATGAGTTCGGAGATAAATGAAAATTAAACTTGGAACCCTTATTACAAATAATTTTCTACACAAATAAAACACATCAACTGCTAGTATTCTTTGATTTTTGCACACCCACTTGTATAATTTAACTTGTGTGTTCATCTGGGGAACAAAATTCCACCTGGACAAAAAAATGACATACCCCTTTACCCGAACACCACAGAAATGTTCAGATCTCAGAAAGTATGTGTTGTAAGACATGTTTACTAGATATTTTTTTCTTGTTTTGATGCATACTATCATCTCCTAAAATATTGGGTACTTTTTTTAACACCCTGTATATTGCACATAGATTTCGACAGCAGATGAACAAATTTTAAAAAGTGACAGCGGTTTTGAGGAAATCTCAATGAGTGCGTGAATCGTCTATATTCGAATTAAAATAATAAAATAGAATATGTACTTTCTTTAACAATGTAGTGTATTTTATTTGATATTTATGTGTATACATAATCCATATCACCAATATTTCCATGATTATTGCGTGAAAAACATTGAGGCACATTAAATAAAGAATAGAGCGAGATGAACTCGGAAGTGATGTCTTCATATTATAAGAAAGTAGGACAATTTTATGCATATAGTGTTCTGCTTTAAACATTTCACATGAAAAATTAGTTTTAATATTAAGTATAAGGGTGTGATAACTTACGTCGAATGTTGAATTAAACAGTGGCGTGTATTTGGGTATGAATGATGTGCCAAAACTTTAGATCTCTTTGACACTGTATGTGCCACCCTTAGTACAATGTAGGAGACAAACTACTATACATCACATCACATGATAGTGATGATTAGACCACATAACTTTATCCACCAAAAAACCTGAAAATATACATGCAACTATATAGTAAAAACTGTTTAAATAAGCGCTAAAAATTGAAATATATGCAGTAAAAATACATTTTAGAGATTTATTTGATTTAATAATATGATATAAATGAAGCTAATAACTTAAACTTCTTTGGACTCTGAACAAACGCTCTTCGGATGGCTTTTAGTGTTTCATCATTTGTTGTTGGCCTCCCAGTATGCTTTTTCTCCAATAGGCTTCCAGTCTCTTAACTATCTATCCCAACGACGAATGTTATTCTCGTGTGGTGGTTCTTCACCACAAAATTCACGTCGTGTACAAGTCACAGATTCAAATTTTGCCAGTCACAAAACACATTGCACTTTTTTTTGGACATTCATCTTGTATAATAGGAACAATGAAAATGATTGCATTTATTCGATTGTTACCGTCTTTTGTTGCCTTCAGTACTTTGCACTTACAGGCAAAAAACTTTGACAGATTCATCTGGCACCAATATTACATTTCTACCTCTATTCATTAAAAAAAATATAATCCTCTGAAACCCCACCATGACTTTTGGATTACAGTGTATTACTGTTGATTTTTCCAAAACGAGAAGTATGCAAATGAGCAAGGTGGGATGTAGATGCATTTTCGCGTGCGTGCGTGTGTGTGTGTTTTTTTTTATATAATTTAAATTGTGGGGCAAGGGACCGCTTACCTAAAATGATACATCATTTTATTAAAATGTTAATAAAATACCAACCACTTATCATAGGCAGATGAAATTTTGTATGTTTGTCGTTAATGACTTGATATATCTGTGATGAAAAGTTGGTAAATCTAGCTTTACAAATATGGAAGTTACTAATTTCACTATGTAGATCCTTCAAAAAATGGATTTCGTAAATTTCAGTGCAGTTTCTCTTCTAAGAGCTCTGCATTTTGAACAGTATTAACTCCCTGCACTGGTTGAAACAGGGACATCAATATTACTTAACGTCTTATTAAATGTGAATCGTTTTGTGTCAAAGTGTAACATTTGCAGTATTGATAATTGCTACAAAATATCCAGTAGTGTTAGAATTTGTACTTGTATTGCATGTTTCTTTATTTTTAAAATGTGTTCTGCCATTTGATGTATAATGTGTATTGTAAACTGGTCGTATAACATGGGCATAAGTTCTTTGAAGATTATGGTATAATGTAGAGAGCAGTATATTGAAACACGATTTTGATGTGATTTGAAAGATCCATCTTGCATATCTTCTTTTTAGTTGCTTGATGGTATTATGATGCACGGTTGCATTTAGCTTACTTTGACTGTGCAATCATTATATGTATGGATGTGGGTAAATGTAATAAACATTTATTTCTTCCCCAACAGAACAGATATTCTTTCCTTCATTCCTTGATGGGAAAGAGCTGTTGGGCCCTAATATACTGGTAGCAGTAATTACAATTCAGTGGTTATTTCTTATTTATGTGCACTAAAAAATGGTCGGTATATGCATGCGTTTGTGTTGCAAATATTGAATGAAAAGTTTAAAAATTATAAAATATTCTATTACTTATGGGGTTATTCGAAAGTCTGGACACTTCGAAATCGCTGGAACTTGGTTAAATGTAAAGTTACTTAAACATAACACCATTTAATTCATAAAATGATATTTTGTATGTGTAATGCAAGTAATTAAAAATTCGGGTAAGGCTGCCATTTGTTCAGTCATTAATAGCTTCCAGAATGAAAACAGATTTCAGGATAGATACTTGAGCCATTTAAACTATCTTTTCTGTACGTTGGCAAATTCTCTGACTTATAACTACAATGAATGACACTGGATATACTACTTTATTGCATATTTCATGACCTGCTATATATACGATATCAATTATCACCATACAAACGGAAAGCTATTGCTATAAATTGGTCCATGACCTACTAGGAATTCTGTTCTTTTTTGATATCGCAGGATATGGTTTTATTATGATATTATAATAAATTTCTCCTAGAAAATATGTTTCTGTTATGGTAATAAATAAAATTACGCAAATTGTGCATAGCATGAATTTTTTTGTGAGAATCTTTTCACTTGTGCAGAAAATAAAAAGTCCTCTTTACACACAAGTCCCATAAATAATTATTATAAAAAATTGAACTTTATCAGGGAGTGATGGATTGTTTGTAAAATTTTATTAAGATCATTAATGGAGATGATGTTTTATTTCCTCTGTCTTTGGCATCGACTTCATTTGGTGACTATGTTGAACTGAAATGTTAGTTATATTTTGTGCATTCTGGAGGAACTTCTTGTAGTAAAATATGTGAATGTGTTTAATTTATAGGAAGAAAAAAAAATGGAGTACATTTTGTAATAAATCTTCAAACATTGCCAAGGCAACAGACATGAAACAATTGAAAGTACTTTGACGTTAAACTCTGTGCTTGTGAAATATTATAGTTTCTTTGTTTATGTAGACCTGTTTTTAACACAGTTTCAGTGATTTCAATTATTGCCTTGACTTGAATAACCCAAAATGTTGCTGCTATGCATTACTGAATCGAAACTGTCATATAATTATAATGTCGTTTATTTCTTATGTATCTCCTTTAGATCAGTGTTCAAACTCTCAAATCGTAGATATTAATGCACAATGTTTTGTCATTTCACTGAGGTCAGCTGTTTGAATTGATCATATTAGTTGTAAATCAGCTTTTGCTTATAAATATGGGAATGTGGGCAGGACACGAGTAGCTTGCGGCATTATATCCTAAACTTTTCTACATGACATATACTGACATGTTACAAGCACATGCATATTAATTTATTTTACTTTAGATAAAAAACTCTCAATTTGTTAGTGTCTCATAACAATTTTATTTTTATACATTAATATAATTATTATTGTATTTTATTCATATATATATATATATATATATATATATATATATATATAATGTAAATAACGAATAGATAAAACTCGTTTTTCTCAACTTTGGATTCCTTGCTACGGAGCTATTTCAATATACACTCTAGCAAACAATTCACATAGTCAGCTGAAAAGATGTTTCTCGATTTTGACTGCTGCAAACAGGTAGACATGAAACAACTCCCGGCTGTCTCTTCCTGCTTGGAACAAACAAAACGTTTCGTCTGCATAGTGTGATCATGTGACAGGCTCTAGCCTGCTTATCAAGGGTCTGAGTCAGTTTCAATCAGCCTGAAACAGTTTTGTTTGCCGTTATGAGAGCGTAACTTTAGAGTCTTACAACAATTCAGTGAATCGTAATGTGGCAAGCAGACAGATCCTGAAGTTTTCTGTGCATTGTAAACATAAACATCATCCACATTACTTAATACACAAACACTTGACCACATTTGTACAGATAATTGGATGTCCTGGTCCCAGAAGTGATAACACAGACTCTGTCATTGTTACAAAGATTGTTTGATTATTCATGTGCTGTGTACAAAAAATTAAGCCTCTAGCTTAAAGATGTAGAAAATATAAATATCGCCCATTTTATTCCTTAGGCCCAGTTGTACGAACACGGAATGAAGTCCTGTTAAAATTAGCTCCATGGTTATGTTATGTATGAACTTGAAATGGTGCATTATTTGAAGGATATCTTCTGAATAAGTTTTCCATGCTTTCAGTCGCTGTTTAAGTCTTATCTAGAGAATAAATTGTAAAATGACGCAGCATTAGACATGCATCTCTGATACTGATTGTGAATTACTATAGTATATTTTTGAGAATGCAGAAACAAAAGAAAATAGACCTGATCCACAGTCTAGTATATACAGTCGCGAAGCTCAATATGTAGTAAAAATGCAAACATGGGTAGTTGCCCACCACTAGGATCGCTACTATCGCCTCATCATCTCAGATCTCTCTCCTAGTAGACGACAAAATAACATGTTACACTTTCGTTGTGTTATTTTGGAAATATTAACACCTTCCTTCCATTATTGAAATATTAAATGCATAAAGTTAATTTATTATTTTAATAAAGTATATTAAATTCCATCATAAACTCGAAGATACCTGCAAGAAATAGGTTAATATTATTTTTGTTTGTGCAAAACGAACTGAAATTTACTATAATAGCTTCACTCATTCAAGATTATAGTTATAATTAACTATGAAACCAATAAATATTAATTTGCATTTCCCTTTACAACAATAATAATGGAAATATGAATTAATGGAGTAACTTACGTGTACCGGTACTTGTAGTGTAGGCTTAAGTAGTTAACAAAGTGGGATGAGGTTAAGCAATAATAATCACACCAGAATTGAAAATCAAACGTGATCAATAAATTTTATTGTAACAGACTTTTTCTACGTCTCTAATAAAGTAACAAATAAAAATAACAACAAAATTAACAGCTATAATTAAAAACGTCCTTTGAAAAAAAAAAAAGTAGGCCTAAGCAATAATAATCCCACCAGAATTGAAAATAAAACGTGATCAATAAATTTCATTAAAACAAACTTAATTTTTCTACGTCTTTTTAGCCATTAACATTTTCATTACAACCAATAACGAACATTTCACAAGCATCAATGTGAAATACGCAACGAGCTAGCACTCGATGGAAATACGACATAGTCCAAAGCCGACCGTGGACAGTCTATTGTTTCTAGTTGCTAACTGCTTGGAGCGCTTTATCACGAGATTTGCAAAAAATCACCTCAAGCTTCGCGACTGTATATAGTAGACTGTGATACTAGGAACAATAGACTGTGCCGGTACTATTTCGCATTGCCTGTGATGAGGTGATAGTAGCGATCCTAGTGGTTAGCAACTATCTATGGATGCATATTCCCTACATATTGAGCTTCGTGACTGTATATACTAGACTGTGGCTGATGTATGAAATGAGTATGACAATTAAACATTTCTGTCTAGTTTTAGACTAAAAATGGACAGTTTTAAGCATACTGGAATTAATGAATGATGATTTGGAACAGACATTTAAAAATAGTTCACATTATTAGCATTTTAAAGAAATGCTAAATCTATAAATAATTAAAATTAAATTTTAAACAAATTCATAAGACAATATTGTACATAGAATTACAATATCAGTATTGCATTCTGCATTTGTGTAGGTATTAGTCTGAGTATTAAATAACCTAGCTACAGACTCCCATACTCTTGTCTTTTGATAGACGTTATGGCTTATTATAACATCTATATTTTTTCTAACACATTATTATAGTCATTCACTAATCTCAACTAGCTTAAATGCATCTTCTATCTTACAGTTTTGATTTCTAATTCCTTCAGATTCCTATTCATTTCCTTATAATAAACTCTGTAGACAAAATAGTAATAATATATTCAGAAATATAAAAAAAGACTGGTATTATGAATGCATTTTATGAACAAAACATAATCTAAAATATTGCCAACTTCTGTTTCAGTTTTGCTAACTATGGAATAGATAACTTTGGAATAAACAAACATCATATAGCACGGAGCTCCATTTATTCTACAGGGTGATCCATTTGAGTATGCATAAAATAAAAACACCATAAAACATTTAGTACTGAACTTTCTTTGTTGAAACTTTGTGCTTACAACACTGGAAGATGTGAGATTCCTCAGAGCTCAACATGACCCCCATTGCGCACCCTGCACAACTCATAACGGTGATGCAATTCAGCCCATGTCCGTTGTAACACAAGAGGGGTGATTTGTTGAAAAGCTTGAGTAATTTTTACTCTCAAATCATTGTTGTTCCTGGGTTTCTTTGAATAGACAATGTCTTAAAAAAAAACCTACACGAAGAAGTCAGAAGGGTTAGATCTGGGGAGTTTGGGGGCCAAGCCAAGAGATAGCTGCTTCTCGTACTGGGTTTTGCCTGCTACCTCCTGCATGTTTTTTTTAAACACATAACCTGTTTCTACAAATGTTGGATACCACAACATTATGGAATCATATTTAGGTACATTACGCACACCATACTCACGTCGAAATTCCCTTTGAACTCTTTCAACACTCTCAAATTTAGCATACCAAAGAACACATTGTGCCTGCTGTTGATTTGTAGTAGCCATTTTAATCATCTACGATTTTCATTTGTCCTTTCAGATTATGCATTGTTGATTGTCATATATGGAAACTCCCATCTTTTAATCATAATATAACTAGCAAGAAATTTTTCCTACTATCATAATAGCTTTATAATTATAAATTAATATTATCCATACCCAAACGGATCAGACTGTATAGTTAGGCTATTCCACGAATAGCTATTCCAGGATGTATTCCGTGATCGTACAACTGGGCCTTAATCAGATTAATTTAGTAGAGGATGAATTAGATTGATCTGTGTGGATAAGATAGATTTTGGCGGGCACTGACTGATGTGTCTTGTGTTACAGTTGAGTCCAGTGCAAAGGCAGACAGAGCCGGCCGGCCAGACAGACCCACGAGACCGTGCTGCCAGTCGAGTTGCGTTCCTTCTCCTCAGTTGCTTTCAGCTGTAGTCTGAGTTTTTATAAACGTTGGAGTATATATATCTGCAATCCTTACTTTACTGCAACAAGGTCTAGATGCACGTGTTTCCACCCCTCTGTCCGGTGCGAGAGCGAACGGGACTTGACGATGCTGTAACCGTTTACTTTGTGCGCAATTTCCTTTTTGTTGCGGACTGCAACTACTGCCAATGAAGGGAATTCCACAGGACTTTGCATTTTGTGTTTGGGCCTCGCCCTTTTTTATACGGATTCACGGTGGCTGCTCCCTACTCCCCGAGCAGCCATGTTAGGGTTGGGGGATTCCATTCAGAGTTTTTGTACATTTGTTGATTTGGGTCTAGTGAACGTGCGCTTGGCTGGACGTAATACATTCGTGTGGCCAGAACGCTGCGGCATTGCTTTCTCTGTAAATGTTTCAGACAGTTCGTCCATTCTTTTAGGGCCATTTATCATCATTACGATATTACAGACTTCTGTATTTTTAAGCAACTTAAAGTGAAGATGAATTTACCAGTTGGTTATTATCAATAGTAGTGCTAGTCATGTTAAACTGCGTTAGTTAGTGTTCAAATTACAAACATTCAGAAGAGATACTAGAATTAACATACAAATACAGAGAAAACCACAAAAGAAAGCTTCATAAATTATAGCATTGTCCGCTGAGGACGGTATCACATAACATGTTGAAGGTATTTTTTAATTTCTCATCTTCACCTTTTGAGGATTTTATCTCTATATTGCCCAATTTCTGTTCTTCTCAGTATTTTCATTTCTTGCTTGTGCCTGGTCCACCAAACCTCACCACCTCACCTGTGGTCTAGAAATTGTTGCGGAGAGACTATAGTGGGAGACGTATGTTGTGCTTTCAATAATAAAAAATATATATATATATATAAAGATGGATTTGTTACATGTGTGTACTTTACTCACCAGCTTCCTCTTCCCATCCTTAGCGAAATGTCCATGTTCTTTGAGAGAATGCATTATCTGTGAATGAGTGATCTTTATTCAGAAAATTTATCAGATGTGTTGGTAGAAAAAATCTTGTTTCCCAATGTTATAGTAAAATTTATATCCATGAGTACGCTTGGCTTAAAAGGATTTTGACGATGAAAGTATTTCTTGTTAACCTGGCACTGTATACAAGGTGAACAATAAGTATGGAATATTACTAATAACTTCATAAATTTTAATTTTACAAAAAAAAAAAAAAAAATACAAAAGTTGTTCAAGATAAGCCATACAATATGATTTCAGTGTTTGAAAAAAGTTGGTTGTTCAGGCATACATGGTGTGACAATAAACTTAATTTTTGTAAATGGCACCCTATAATAAAATTTACATATTAACATTATTAATGAAAAAATATACTGACATGCCATGGACATTATTTGTAGTTCTTTTAAAATGGTTCTACACGATTCCCTAGATTTGACACCTAGTATTATTCTAATTACTCTTTTTTGTAGTAGCAATATACTGTCACTATCTGTAGAATTTCCCCAGAATATTATTCCAAAACTCATTACCGAGTGGAAGTATGCAAAATATATTGTTTTTAAGGTATTGATATTACTATCTCTTGCATAGATCTAATAGCAAAACATGCTGAATTTAGCTTAGGGAATATATCAGTCATGTAACTGTGAGAAAGACAAGGGACTGTTTCCGTGATAGACTGGGGCATTTTTTTTGGGTGGGAATGGTCTCATTTTGAGCACCTGTGGTAAAATATGGTCAGTCATAGTGTTCTGTTTAGTTTTATGGCCTACTCAACATGATTTTACATATTTATTTTTCTCAAGTGCGAAGTCTACGAAACAAGTTTAATAAATAGTAAAAGACATGAAACAGGTGGAATGAGTTTAATTTCTACATACTCATACGTACAATTTAATGGAGACTCAGAATATGTCAATTTTAATATAGGGTGTCATCTAAAAAATACAGTTTACTGTCACACTCTGTATACCTGAATAACTTTTTTGAACACTGGTATCATATTGTATGGTTTATCTCAACAGTTTTTGTATAAAACTTCTTTTTAAATTAAAATTGAAGAAGTTATTAGCAATATTCCATAGTTATTGTTCACGCTGTATATGAGCATTTTGCTAAGTATCAAATTCAAATGACAATCATATCAAAATGGACCTGACTTCATAATAAAGATGTGCTGGGGCTGAGTTAATCCTTAACCTTGCTTTACACGGGTAGAATACATTTCATCATATCATGCAGGCTTGTACTGTTCATAGTTCTGCGGGCTAGGAGTAATGCACACATACACTTAAAAGGGGCAGCTTACCTATGCAGAGCTGTAGTTTCTGTTGTCAGCTTAGTAGTACCGAATAGAAGGAATGCAAACTATCTGCTCTTCCTTCACAATAACTTGAAGTGAACGAAAAGTACATACATTAAATTATTATCAGAAGGAAATGCTGCATTGACAAATATATAAAAGGAGTATCTATATAAAAATTCAATTTCAAGTTGTGTTACTTGCTGATGTTCTGTATTTAATTTTGAAGCACTTAAAAATATGCAATTGACAGTTAAAAAAGCAACATTATTATTGCATCTAAAATGTGTTTACTGTGTGTTTGTAAGGGGGGCAAAAGAGAGAGCTACTGATGTGGAGGATTGTAAGAATAAAAAATGAAGAGAAATATTCACTAGCACGAATAATAACTTAAATAAAACTGCAGTGAATATACAGGGTGTCCCAAAAGTCTTGAAACGTAGGGAAATGAGCTTTTACAGAATGTGCTCGATATGGTCCCCATTCTGAAATGTGCATTTATGCAGCCAGATCACACAGTCCTGGAGAACACATTGAATGATGTCTGATGTGATTTGTGAACACACTTCAATGATGTGTGCCTGCAGATGAGCACTGGATCGAATCTTCTCAGCGTACACCAGTGACTTAAAGTGACCCCAGACATAAAAATCCAAAGGGGTCAGGGCCCGTGGCCAGGAAATTGCTCATCAAGCCAGGTTCTAACTGCCAGAGATTTATGGGGACTTACTGCAAATCAACCAAGAACAGCGATTGATGTTTCTTCGTCATTGCACCTCTGTGGGGGACCACTACGCGACTTATCTTTGACAGAACCTGTTTGCTTAAATTCTTCCACCAATTTGTAAACACATGTGAATGAAATGGGTGCACATTCGGGATGCAGTCTGTTGAATTCATCAGCCACTTCTCTCGGACTTCTTCCACCATACAGCAAAATGACTTTGATATGTTCCTCTTTGCTCAAACCCATCGTTTAAATGTCAACCTACAACAGAAAGAAAAAAAATACATTTTCCCTACGCTTGTAGATATATGGGACACCCTGTATGTTATTATCCAATTAATAATACGATTTAGACATTCCATCGTATGAATGTTAGTAATGCCAGAAAATTGCCATTTTGTTTATTCGTTAACTTTGTATTGAAGGATTGATATAATGTATAAAATGTTCTTTTCTTTATTTGAATTTTAATATTTGAATGTAAATACGTTTAATGTGACAATACTATTATTTTCAAAATAATCAGAGTAACTAGGTAAGATTATAGGAATTTATTATATTATGCATTGTATTTATTTACATTCCATGGTATTCATACATCACTTCACAGCTAGAATATGGAACATGTCAAAAAAAAAAACCTTAATAGTACTGCAAAGTCTTAATTCATAGTCACAGTCTAGTTGAAATATATACAGAAGGGTTTTGCAATATACTAATACAATACAAGGAGTTGGTATCAATGCTTAATACAAGACTGAAATATTCATGAAGCGTTATTGAATGTCATGAATTCACCTACAGAATAGAAGGCGTGAGAAATTAGGTACTTCTTTAATTTGGCCCTAAATAATCTTATGTTTTGAGTTTGATTTTTTATATCCATACGGAGCTATTAAAAATTATTACTGCCATATAACGCACTGCTTCTTGATAGCATGATAGACTTGCCGATAGAGTAAGAAAGTCATTTTTTGACGCATATTTATGCTATGAACTGTTGAATTAGTTACAAAGTTTTCGCGATTACATACGAGAAAGTTTGTTAATGAAAAAATATACTGACAAGCATGGGCATTATTTGTAGTTTTTTAAAAATGGTCCTACATGATTCTCTAGATTTGACACCTATTATTCTAATTACTTTTTTTTTTTTTGTAGTAGGAATATACTGTTACCACAGTCTAGTATACACAGTCACGAAGCTCAATACATAGTATATATGCATCCATAGATAGTTGCTAACCACTAGGATCGCTACTATCGCCTCATTACAGACAATGTGAAATAGTACCTGCACAATCTATTGTTCCTAGCACCCTCACAACTCAAGCTTCGTGACTGTATATACTAGACTGTGCTGTTACTATCTACAGAATTTCCCCAGAATATTCCAAAACTCATTACTGAGCGGAAGTACGCAAAGTATATTATTTTTAAGGTATTGATATTTACTATCTCTTACATAGATCTAATAGCAAACAGAACATGCTGAATTTAGTTTGGAGGTAGTTTCTTTAATATGATTTTTCCAATTTAAAACCTTATTGTTTTGTAATCCAAGAAATTTGATTGTTCTTTTATTAAGGGGCAAGATCATTAATGAACACTAGAAAAGGTGGGGGATCTAATATGCATAAAGTAAAGGTATTTATTGTGTTGTCATACACTATTTGGAGAAAGAATGGTTAATGTTATATAGGGTGAGTCACGAGGAAAGGTAAAAAATTTAGGATGTGAATTCTGACGTCATTCTGAGTCAAAAAGTTCAAATGAATATGGCTCTTTGATTTCACAAGAACGTTGTGAGATTTCACTGTACTAACTCGCATTTAGAGACAGATAATGGACAAATTTAAAGTTTATATTAACGTATGCATACATACCTAATATTCTAGACGTCGGGGTCGATGTTTTCGCACATTTTCAAAAGTACCTCCTCCTGCTTCAATGCACTGTTGTGCACAGGCGTGAATCGCGCTCATCGCTCAGGGGAGTTGCACGTGGCTGTCTTTATGCCGCATCCAAAATACTGTCGATTAGACACTCTCTCGTTTCCCCGTTCCTTTGCTATACCAAGTCTTTCATCCAACCCCATAGACAGTAAGTACTCTTCGATATGGTACCTTCTGTTCGGAAAGCGTCGTTCATATTCAGCGACGGCACGCAAGAAACTTCCATCGCACAAACTATAAACATACTCAATATCGGCGTACTCTGTAGTCGAAAATTTATAAGGCATCTTGAAAAACACAACTTAACACTTCCGATAACTGTACCTGTATAACTACTGTACTGTAGGTAGCTGACTGAACTGCTGTGAACTGATGAGTGATAGTGTAGGCTATTTGTGTTATCTGTGAGTTCTGTGTCATTACATCAGACAAGGACAGGCGACTGGACATTTGTAATGCCCCACGACCCGGTTTCTTTCTCTTATCTACATCGCTCACAATGCAGATTCCGATGTTCTGTCATTCATTGCGGTTGGTGACCTTGTCTCAAGTTCTCAACTCAGCAGCGTATGGTAACGTCTGATTCACATTGGGACGAGACTTTTACCAAAAAAATGCATTTAGCTCCGCCATCGCTCGAAAACGGACCTATGTTCATATGAATTTTTTCACTCAAAATGGCCTAAGATATATCCTAAATTTTTTACCTTTCCTCGTGAATCACCCTGTATAGAAACGAATCTATTGATGAAAAAGAAAGGCTATGTTGTCTTACGAGATAGGCTCAGAATTCACTGCCTCGAGTTCGAACTGAGAGTGAAGGAATTGTTGAGAACCACAGACAGGCTCTGTGGGCTGCCCGTTTCGGGCTCCAGTTCATTGCCTATGAATGAAGAGACCATAAGGACCGCAGGCAGGCTTGGTGGGCTTACTGCTTTACAGATATTCGTCTTCAAGAACATTATAAGTGTTGGTTTATTGTCTGATAGAAGAATTTTCTTCCAACAATACACGGTACTCTGTACAGAAAATATTTTTCAGATCAGTAGTTCAGTTATGATGAAATAATTACTGTCATATTTTGTAAAACCAGGGGACTTATAATCCTGTTCAGGTTTATTATTTACCTTTAAAAGTTCCTAAATCTTTCTTTGAATGCAGATATTTCGCCAGATAACGTACCCTTTTCTAAAATAAAATATAGACATGTATTTTGCAATGCAAAAGCCATTTGAACGTAATAGGACCGGGAAGTATTAAAGCAGGTATGGACATTCTTTTCAAAGAAACTGTTTATTATGATATATCAAAAGAAAGCTCCTAGTCTTAAGAAAACATGTGTTGTCACTTCAATTCGTAACTTTTCAGAGAGGTAAAATACTAACCTAAAAAATTCAATGTCACACTAGCCTCAGCAAAATGCCAAGTATGTGACCATCTGAACAACACTGTATATAGCAACCTGTACCGGATTAATATCAATATTTTGGGTAGTTATTGCTATTGGTCTTGGAATTAATGGTTAATACATTGTGGCCGTTCCTAATGCAGTTGTGTTCAGTGTTGCGTCATTCATCTGTTTCAGTGATGTACCTATTCACCAATAGGGTATAAGAATCTGTTGAATTTGAACTAATTACAACCATCTGTCACTGTAAAATTATAGTCTTTAATTTTCTATTTTATTTTATTTATAATGCTTGGCAGTTGTTCCCTCCTGTGTAGACAATTAAGAAGGCCGTGGTGGCCATACTGCTATGAATAATTCAATTAACAAAAAGAAATAAAGTGATAATTTGAAGTCATTATTTAGAATTGTGTATTGAAAAATATTACCAGATTCAAGAAACATGAAAGTATTTGCTTTTATACTACCAATAAATGAAAGTACGTAGTTATAACAAAATATTATAACCACAAATGTTCATCTTATTCTATTGTTTTATTAATAATTTCTACAGCTATTCTCAAATGTTTACTCATGAACTGCGTAGTCCAGAGGCTAAGGCAGGGTTGCCAGACAGTCTGGATTTTCCAGGATTGTTCTGGATTTTAATGGTGTGTCCTGTGTCGAGTTACATTTGTCCTGAAATGACAAAAAAAAGAAAACGTTATTTGTTCATTTCTATGAATTATTTTTAAAATTCCTTATTTTTTTTTTTCAAAACTCTTTCCAATCTGTGTTCAATATCGTCAACACCACTAGGAGCTTCTATTGGGTTGTATTAAAATAAAAACGATAATATACTATAGTATGTGTCAGGTATTATACAGTATCTGTATTCTTTACTCTCTTTGGAAGTTGATTTATTATTAATAGGATTTAAACACTGTATCGTATACTGTTTCCGAATAGGTCAGGGTGTAATATGACATTATTTTTCCAGACTTTATCAGTAATTCAAAGAAAATTTTATGATATAGGGAAAATGTGAAAAAAATAAAATAAAAATTTAGGCCCTGTATAATTGGTTGAAATACATAAAAAGAATAAAATCAGTTGTATTACAAATCTAATTTATTCAAATGTGTAGTAATGTTAAGGTATTAACACAGTATCATCACCTGTCCTGGATTCCTGATGAGATAATCTGGCAACCTTGGGCGAAGGTGATGTTGGCCATTGAAGTATAGTACAGAATAATTCTTATAGAACCGAACACAATGTCTTGCCTACATTTCACAAACAAATGTAGACAAAATGGTGAAATTTACAGGAAACTATCTTGATTCATGTGAAACACATACATATGATGTCAAGTGCTGATTGTGATCGTTCTCTGCTAGGTAAATTTCAGTGTAGTGATTCATGTTACTTGTGCCAACATCACACCACTAATTTCCCTAGAGATGTCCTCCAGGTGTTCCAGAGTTTGGAAACTGTCATGGAAAACCCTATCTTTGAGATGACCCCACAAGAAAAAATCAGAGTTGGTAATATCGGGTGAACATGGTGGCCACAGACCAGCAGAGATGATTCGGTTGTCATAAAAACTGCATACTGTTCTCATTGACTCATTGGAAGTAGATCCTCACCTTGCTGAAATTATACTTGCATTAGCTCCACAGATTGTGAATATCGTCTTGTATGTATTAGTGTAAACCTTATACTGGGGGGGGGGGGGGAATTCAGTAATTTGTAAACCATTTATGGCGCACTATACTTTCCACTTTCACAGGGTATAATGGGGATCGTGTATTTCATATTTCTGCTCTCCATACTTGTCCTGAACTGTAGTTGGGTTTCAAGGAAAAATCTTGTGACCCAATAAAAATGCACAATAAATACACATTCTTCAGCAGAACACGACATCTTTAGTGTTTTTGATTTTTCAATTTTGGCGGACTGTTATTGTCATTTGTTGATAATGTACGGATTGTAACATTAGATATCCCTGATTTTAAAAGTGGTTTGAAATGAATACATGTTAAAGTATTCATTTTGTAACTAATTTTATTGACATTGGTTTTGTAAGAATAATTCTGTATCTAGATTAGTAAATTAAATATATATAATACAGCAAACCCTCGATTTAACGGACTATTGGGGGCAGAGGGATGTGTGTTAAATTAAAAGTACGTTAAATTGCGAATTTTTAAAAACGATATTTTAAAATATAACACTATAATTTGATCATATTAATATTACTAATTATATGTACAGATGTCATAGTAACATCACCATGTCATACAGAACTAATGTACATTTTTATCTTGCTACATATGGCGTGCTTTTGTTGACGACCAGGCATAATGATGATTGCATAGCGTGAAATTGCATCACGCAGGACTAGTGTTGGGATGTAGGAATATTTTCGCAGGAAGAAATTTATATGGGAATATTCCGAGAGTGGGAATCTTTTGTTACTATTTTTAATTTTCTTTATTTTGGCGAGTGTTTTAACTTACAACTCAAGGAAAACAGAATTTAGCGAATATTGACAATAATCAC
Source organism: Periplaneta americana (assembly GCF_040183065.1). NCBI lineage: Eukaryota > Metazoa > Arthropoda > Insecta > Blattodea > Blattidae > Periplaneta > Periplaneta americana. The sequence continues at coordinate 173,994,164 of NC_091128.1, forward strand.
ATGATTATTCCCACATCCAACCAGGAGAATATTAAAATGTCGACCCTATTGGGGGTTAAGCAGTGAATGAGTCTGGAATAGGTGGATTTACGGACTACACATTAAAAAACAATGCAATCATTTATCAAGTTTAGATTTATTTAAAATGGTACTTTCAAAAGCAAAATATCCATCCCACTGTTTATTTTCTGCCAACATAGCAGCTATGTTTGCATTTGTGAACAATTGAAGGGGTCTACACCTGTGGAGTAACGGGTAGTGTGTCTGGCCACGAAACCAGGTGGCCTGAGTTCAATTCCCAGTCAGGGCAAATTACCTGGTTGAGGTTTTTTCCGGGGTTTTCCCTCAAATGCTGGGTAACTATTGGTGCTCGATCCCGAACTCATTTCACCGGGTTTATCACCATTTCATTCGGATGCTAAATAACCTGAGATGTTGATACAGTGTCGTAAAATAACCTACTAAAAAAATTTGAAGGGATGAGAATGAGATAGCCCATAGCCACACTTTTAACAAAAGTGGCTTTTTGTGAGAGTTCATTTCCTAGCCATATGGGGAAGCTACTTCTAAAATATAAAAATTAATCAACAAATGACGTAAGTACATGCCGAAGAAATTGACACCGCACCTAATAGCATAGGACTCTGAACCTTTAACACGTTCTCCTGTAAAATTTTGTTTGTATGGCTTAGTACTGTATCATTCTCACTTCTTCAATTTTTTTCAAAACTTAATACAGTGAAACCTGTTCAAGACAGAAGTGACATGGTCCTAATTTTTTTCCGTTGTGAACAGGTTTCCGTATTATTCAGGTATGCCATTAAAATGGAATATTTTGTCATTCATATACATGAAAAACAAAATGGCATGCCGCAAACTGCAAGAAGTACAAAATATTCCATTTAACACTCATCACATTAAATCAGCTTTCTGTCGCTCATTACGTTGGTGAATCATCTTGATTAAAATCTCATTTTCTGTATAAATATTATCGTAACTCACTCATTAGTCATTAACCATTACTAAAGTTTACTAATCTCATTCTATTTAATATCTAACACTATACTCTAATACTGTGCTGCATATCACTGCACATTATTAATTAATTGGACTAGGAGCCATCTATTAGAAGCCTTGAATTCTGGTTTATTTCATTTCTTTCCCAGTTCAATGGCTTGCTTTGCAGAATAGATCCAGAAATTGGCTTGTTCTTTGAAAGGTCATGAAGAACCCACTCCACAACAGTTCATTTATTTTCACATAAGCAGTTACTTTCTGGTTCCTTTTGTGTCTCCAATATTGGCCGCACGCCACTCACTCATTATGATCTTTATTTTTTAAAGTGTCACACCTGAGTTTTCCACAACAGAACTTCAACATTAATTCACATAGACTTTGTTTCTAATTTTCCTTTATCTCGATAACTTTTACTTCATCACTTAATGTTAATGCCACATTTTATGCAACTTTTTTTTTTACCTGGAAATCACTACACTTGCGCTCTGTTAGCTATGACAGTATACGGGTGTGAAGCATTGAAAATCTTTGAAGGGACTCATCTGCCTAGTCAACAGGGTAATACAATTTATGACCGACAGGCCAACACACCCTCGTACCCTCTAGAATTTTGCAAAGAAAACTTGTTTTTATCTAAGTGACCTACATATTTCGTATATTCCAGTGGCCGGCAGATGCTGCAGTTATGACGTAAGAGCCAGTCAGGCCTCAAGAGCTTGGAAGAGCGAGCAGTTGAGTCGTATTACTGTTAACACGCACCAGCGCAGTGGCGTCAGTGCAGCAATGATACGACAGTTCTTGGAGATAAATTGATGGAATCACATTCCTGTATTTTGATAGGGAATAACTACTCTGCTGTCATGATGGCAAAATTCTTGGCAAATTCCCCGTCATTAAAAGAACGCATGTTCTTTGCAATGGCTAGTGAAATCCTATATCTTAAGCCTTAAGCTTACCATTGATTCACTGACAGTGTGTTCCCTAGCTTCACTTAACAATTTATCTTTCAATTGCTGCACCAGTACTTGTCGATATTCTCCCCCATATTCTCATAATCATTTGTGTGGCATACAGAATAATGGCGTTGTATATTGAATTTCTTTACATTCTGAAACAGCTTGCCACAAATCAAACACTTCGCCATTCCTCCATACTCCATAACACAGTTTGATCTTGACAAAGCATTTAACTTGGGCACGATAGTAACACAAAGTGATGGTGTGTTTCAAAAGTTGAAATATACTTTGCATACTACTCACCAAGTTAGGGCCTATATAGTTCAATCTGTATATTGTGTAGGAAAATGTCTGTTAAAAACACTTAAACTGTTTTCAAGTTTCCGAGTACACAAAGTGTTGTAGTACTGCTTAAATTATTTATTTCTATATTTGTATATTTATAGCGGTCTCGGAGCCTCATTTACATAATGCGAACGCTTTTGCAGCTGGCTGTATTATGAATTTCATATTATTATAAGTGTATTAAATTTGATTACAAATCAAAATATTTTGTTACATTGATTTATCACGGATGTACAGTTTTGTTTTCGTACAAATGTATTGTAATTGTGCTGTTCCCATACTACCTCAGACGAATGGATCGCGCTCTGTCAGTGCATAGGCGCCGTACCACTACTGTTCAGTTGAACCTTCTCTCCTCGCTGTGCTCAGTATGCAGAGATTTCCGAGCAAAGAGCGTGTCGGCTCCGTGGTATGACGTCACAGAGCACGGTACATGCCGGTCACTGGTATATTCCTTGAAATTGCACGCTGTTTCAAAATACAGTTACAAAATATAGTGTGTGTCCAAAATATTATTTCCGTTTCGAACAGTAGCAGACAGTTTCCGTTTCCGCGTTGGACAGTTTCCGTTTTATTCAGGAAAAATTACACATAATACATACAAATTTCGCTGGGATCAATAAATTGTTCCGAAGTAGTATTCCGGATTATTCAGGTTCTGATTTGAACAGGTTTCACTGTACTTGGTAATGGAGCAATTATAGCAATTTTGAAAATTACATTAGATGTTAGTGGCACAGTGAAAATTCAGATAAAATGGAATAATATTATTTTTCAACATAAATACACAGGTTATGTAAATTATAAATAGTTTAGTAAAACCTTAGAAATATGATATTTTTGTACAGACCCAGAAACAAAATTTGGGCCACCTAATATTACTAAGTTCTAGATACAATGCATTGCGCATGTGCAGTAAACAAGAGCGCCTAAATGTATGCTACTTGTGGACAGTCTTGCGAAGCTGGTTGCCTACGTAAGGAGGACTGCTACCAAGACTCGTTCCATTTTTTAATTCCGTGTCTGTACACCACCAGTGGAAGATAAAAATATCCCTTCTTTCTCTCTGATGCTTCCACATTTAGCAGGCTGCATTCAATGACATCACAATGCTCATCATGATAACCATTTCGCCTACTTCTGATTGAGGGGCCTTTTAGACTGACGTCCATATTTCATTATTACTCCAATCTGAAATTGCAAGAAAATTGTTGGCCAATTGAAAAAAGGTTTTTTTTTTTTTTTTTTTTTTTTTTTTTTTTTTTTTTTTTTTTTTTTTTTTAAGCAGTTAATAGAGAGAATATCATCGAAGTGATAGCCGTCCAAATCTTGGATTTAAAATATCGGCATCCTAATCAATTCTAATGAACTTACTTACTTACTTACTGGCTTTTAAGGAACCCGTAGGTTCTTTGCCGCCCTCACATAAGCCCGCCATTGGTCCCTATCCTGAGCAAGATTAATCCAGTCTCTACCATCATATCCTACCTCCCTCAAATCCATTTTAATATTATCTTCCCATCTACGTCTCGGCCTCCCCAAAGGTCTTTTTCCCTCCGGCCTCCCAACTAACACTCTGTATGCATTTCTGGATTCGCCCATACGTGCTACATGTCCTGCCCATCTCAAACGTCTGGATTTTATGTTCCTAATTATGTCAGGTGAAGAATACAATGCGTGCAGCTCTGCGTTGTGTAACTTTCTCCATTCTCCTATAACTTCATCCCTCTTAGCCCCAAATAAATTCTAATGAACAAAAAAATAAAATGTAAATTAATGTTAAAAAATACATAATGAAATTTTAAAAAAGAATATTCTGCGACAAGATTTGGTAGCTATCAAAACGGTAAAAATTTATTGAAAATAAATAATATACATTGAATATTATAAAGATGAATAGAGAAGGTGATTGATGATGTTCAATGAAGATTTTAAAATGGTTGATGCAATTGTCTGAAGAGTCTTATCAGGAACCTTTAATTTTCTGAGGATCTCCAATGTAAATTTGGGAATTGTTCCTTGCGCACCAAACATAAGTCCAATGACATTCCTATCTTGAATATTATATTTATGACTGAGATCATCACAGCATGGAAGGTAAATAGTGCGTTTCTCTTCATGTACCTGCTTTGGTTGATCTTCATTAATTTCGAACCTTACAGTGGGGTCAAGAATGAGACCATTTTTTTTTATCTCTGTCAATTATTATGATGTCAACACGCCGTGTAGATCCTTCCATAGAAAGACATTGAACTTCCTCATATATTAATAAAAGATACGACGTCTGTGTTCATATTTAATGGTTTTCTGTGTTTCACATACGAAAAATGTCTGTAATTATAACAATTTTCAGTGTGATTTCAATAATACCACTTAATTTTAATAATCTTTTACAATTTTAGTGACTGGGAATTTATTTTTCGTGGAATATTCCTGATGGCAAAGTTTCCAGGAATTTGCCCATCACTACACACACTTATTTTATATAATTACATAAACCGTAAGCCGTGCTTCTGTGGGCGACCACAAATAATAATAATAAAATAGAAATATAATAATAAAAATGTCTACAAAAAAGCCCGTTAAATCCGAAGTCCATTACATTGGGATTTGTTAAATCGAGAGTTTGCTGTAATAATAATAATATGCGTTATATTATTTTTTTCATTATTCTGTTCGTGAAATTGCCCTAATAAATAGTACTCGAGGTTTTGTTTCTCTCTAGTTAGTTTAAGACAGTCGAAATGTACTGATCACGGCAATCACATCACCTCATTTTAGTGCCGGGGTCAAGAAACCGTAGAGCTCTACCTCCATGCCCTCCAGGTACCTTCATGGCATATAAAGGGAATACCAATGTTTCTCGTAAATCAATCGAAGTAACTCCATTGCATTACCCATGGTAATCATTTGGCAATCAGAGAGAAGTAAAATTGACAACACTGCCATGTATTGTCAGCATAAAGGAGACTGCCTATTAAACCTAGAATTCAAGCCAGGTCAGTACTGTATGTGATATAAAGTCTTGTTTCCGGCATTGCAAGCTGACTGCATTCGATATAAATTCTACTATACTTAGTTGTGTTTTGTGTCAATCTGTCCTAACATATCATGGTTCACCAGAAGAGCTACAGTGCCAGTGATGAATTTAAGAGATGGTCTGGGGTGGTGAATTCCCTCTCTACCAGGGCAAATTAATTCCATTTCCCTTGAAGGTAAACAAAATTAACTGTAGTCAAATATCTGTTTGTTTTTGTAGTTAGGAACTGTTATTAACTATAAGGAATAATAATGACTTTATCATACGTTTACTCAAAATATCAAGATATAATACACAATTTCCACGAAATTTCAAATAAAAGATGGTTGTGTCTAAGTGTAGGTACAACAAAATAATGCTCGAATATCCAAGGACTAGGGCAGTTGCATTCTTTGGATTACTCACAGAGCATGACTGTTTGTCAAAACACTTAAAAAAACTGGAATTATTTCTTCATCACTGTGGCCATTGTGCAATCTTCGGGAAGAAATGGATCAGAATCATCATCATAGATGTCCCACCCTTTTCCTGAACCCACTGTGTGTGAGAAATATTGGAGAGCAAGAGAGTTAATGGTTTTAATGCCAAGTGCTCAGCGTTGGTTACTGGTAACAACATTTATAACTAATTCAGACTTTGCACTTTTGTCTCTCCTTCGTATGTAAATTTGTAGAAGCTTTACAAATTCATTTATTTTTAGGGCAAAAGGATACATTATATTGCTAATTTATAGTGGCTATAATAGTATATTATGAAACAAGTTTATAATGTTATACTTTATGGCACAGTCAATTTTTAGGGTACAAGTCAAGCGAGTTTCCTAATTTCGACAAATGGAATAATTGTATAACATTATAAACGTGTTTCATGTGTTATTTTTTTGTACGACAGCATTATAATAGTTATTTATGGTACTTATGAGGTAAGTGCATCTTTATTGTGCGAGTGGAAAGATTTAAGCACGAGGTGTCAGCCGAGTGCTTAAATTACACGAGCGCAATGAAGATCACGCTCACAAGTACCATACGTAATTTTATCCAAGACCATAACGAAAAATTATGTTTTATAAAAGAAAATATGTTGAAAATAAGTCTTCATATAATCATATATCATGGCATGGATTTTAGAATCGATATGTGTACTAGGTAGGTTATGATGTAGGAGGCCATGAATAGTGAAGAATGGTATCTAAGGCGTTGGATAAATAACAAATTATATATTGATTAAAGTTCTCGTTAACACTTTGTTAAAAACATAAAATTTACTTTGTCATACATTAAAAGTGTTAATTATATAATTTTAATTTTCTTTTTTTCATTTTAAACGTGTATCTTCATCTTTTTGAAGTTTCAGGGATTATTTAGAAGTGTTCATGGGACTAATGTGATTAAAATAATTTCACATTTTACTTATGTAAACTTAAGAGTAAATTTAAGAGGAATATTAAAACTTAATTAATCATCGTGTCTGTTTAGCTAACGCGTGTTGTTATTAAATTATTAAATCCTATAAACCCAACTTCGCATGTTCAAGTCTCCTCGCATCCCAAAAGCTAAATTATTACAAAATTAAAAAAAAAAATACATATTAGATACGGATGCAATGCACAAATTACGACGTAGTAGATAGAGAAAAGAGAATGAGATTGAGTGAATGTATATTTAAGAAATGGTAATAAAGAAGTAGAGGTAGTGACATCTAGTAACTAATATATTAACTTCTTGAGTAATAGTTCAATGGAAAAGTATACGTGTGTACCCGGGTACTAGGAAAATACTAATGAACTGTGAGATAAAGTACAAACTGTGAGGTAAAGTCTTTATCTCACTAGTGAAATAAAGTAATGTTGAATAAAAGCCTACTTTACAAACGCAAAAGTATTTAGTAAAGGGATGTTTTTCGTTATGGTCATGGATAAAACAATTAATAAATAAATAACTTAAGATTTTTAATGATGGATAGTTTGATATGACAACAATGATGTATGAAATATTATAGCATGGCAATTCGTTTCATAATGTTAACTTGATGGCACAAGTTATACTATCATAATAGAAGTCATGATGCTTTAGTAGGCATGGTAATATTTCGTGACATCCGTACAATAATGTGACATATTATGCACGATTTTCACAAACGATGAAGACTGTTTATAATGCTGGAGTACAAAAAAATGTCTATTTGGGTGGTTAACGCCTATTTTCAGAATTTCAGGATATGATCCTTTATGATTCTAATCAGAATATTTGAGTAAAACTTGTTTTCATTACATATATGCGTTAATTTATTTATAAATTTGAATTTGTACAGCGATAATAGATTTTATTTGAAATGGAGAAAGCAGCCAATGTTTAAGAAAATACTTACGTTTTTTTTTATTACTGTTACGGTATATTTTTTGTACATGCTTAACAATTCACTATTAGTTATTTATTTGAAATAAAACGGACGCCATTTCCAGGGAGTCACATTATCAACAATTGACATTAAATCTGCTTCCTTCCTGCTTATGAATCGACAGAACCAAATTACAATTTGCAAAAATGCATGCGAGAATGTTGGCTCAAATCAAAATGGCGAAGGAAAAGACTGCTATCGAATTATTTACTTTAGAATGTTAATTAAAAATGTTTAGATTAATGCACTATTTTACATGTAATAGTCTTTTAAGATGTGAAAGTATGTACATAGTTTTAGTTAAAACATATTGAATTAAGAAGATTATGATAAAGCAACTTAAGAAATAAATAGCTATATAACTTGGAATTAGCGTTTGAGTACCTATTTTCTTAACTTCTTAGCGTCTTTTTGCCTGTCTGTTTTTAACTTTAAATTAAAGTGATTCAAGAGAAAATGTTAAATTAATCCCATAAATGAAATGATTGGGTTATTTTCTTAAGGGGAATTGGATGTTATCGCATGTAAAGTAATGGTAAAAATAGCCTATCTTCAAGCAGTCATAAATGTAATACTATTTATCACAGCTATTTCATTTTTTTTAGTGATATATGTATACACATTAAACTTTAAAATGAAAAAAGAATGGTTAATCTAGTGTAAATCTTACCATTAAATTAATTTTTGAATTTAAACATATGTTTTATATAAATTCACTACATACCTGTGATTAGGTATACTCTATTCACTTATCATAGCACACATTGAATTAAAATTTTGGCCACTTACTGCTAACAGATACTAAAACATACTCTACTAAAATTATTAAAATATCTGTAATATTATGGGCATAGGGCTTATACTAATCTTCAATTTTTTTTTAATTTATTGACGGTGATGATTACTAGAAGCCCTATGCCCATAATATTACAGATATATGAATAATTTTAGTAGGGTATGTTTTAGTATCTATTAGCAGTAAGTGGCCAAATTTTCAATTCAGTATGTGTTATAATAAGTGAATAGAGTGTACCTAATCACAGACATGTAGTGAATTTATAAAAAAGAACTGTGCTTAATTAAAAAAATTAATTCAAGGATATAGATTTACTCTAGAGTCACCATTATTTTTCATTTTAAAGCTTAATATGTATACACACATAGCTAACAAAAATGAAAGACCACTGATAAATAGTAGACTATTATATTTATGACTGCTAGAAGATAGGCTATTTTTACCATTATTTTGCATGCGATAATAACCAACTCCCCTTAAGACAAACAGAATTAATAAACATTTAAATACAAATTTTAATTTGAAAAACTTCCTATACCGCTATTGAAAGATTTTAAAAATTAATCTTCAGAAGATGATGATTTGAATATGAAACTATTTAATTATATCTGAGATGCATTTAAATATCGTTTACGTTTCAGTATACTTTGGTAGAGAGCTAAACCACCAGACAACTGACAAAAACCAATTTAATACCTACCCATAAGACAGAGGATAAAACAGACTGTCCACTGTGGAGTAACGGTCAGCGCGTCTGGCCGCAAAACCAGGTGGCCCGGGTTTGATTCCCGGTCGGGGCAAGTTACCTGGTTGAGGTTTTTTCCAGGGTTTTTCCTCAACCCAATATGAGCAAATGCTGGGTAACTTTCGGTGCTGGACCCCGGACTCATTTCACCGGCATTATCACCTTCATCTCATTCAGACGCTAAATAACCTAAGATGTTGATGAAGCGTCGTAAAATAACCTACTAAAATAAAAAAAAAAAAATAAAACAGACTTCGACAATTGAGTGTCGTAGGATCAAAATGCACTTCATCAAAAAATCTGATTTTCCAGGAAAGACGAAAAACTATTTCTATCTTGTCTGAAAGTTATTGGAAGAAAATACATCCAATTTAAAGTGTAATCTTCAAAAGTATACTTGAAATATAAAAACTCCGATTTTCTTGCTGTAGTGAAGAATTTTAAGCGATTTTTGTTAGGAGAAAGTTCACTTTTTCTCCAAGTTTCGGATAAAATGCAGTTTGATTTCAATATGTAATTTTATTATTTTTTTAGGTGGTACGTGCCAGGAGGATGTACCTCTGGATTAAATAAGAGAAAATGTAATAATTTATTATAAAAAATAAAATCTCTCAAAATCAATTGTTTAGATAGATAGATAGATAGATAGATAGATAGATAGATAGATAGATAGATAGATAGGTAGGTACGTAGGTAGGTAGATAGGTAGGTAGGTACGTAGATAGGTAGGTAGGTAGATAGATAGATAGATAGGTAGGTACGTAGATAGATAGATAGGTAGGTAGGTACATAGATAGATAGATAGGTAGGTACGTAGGTAGATAGATAGGTACGTACGTAGGTAGATAGATAGGTACGTACATAGGTAGATAGATAGATAGATAGATAGATAGATAGATAGATAGATAGATAGATAGATAGATAGATAGGTAGGTACGTAGGTAGGTAGATAGGTAGGTAGGTACGTAGATAGATAGGTAGGTAGATAGATAGATAGGTAGGTACGTAGATAGATAGATAGATAGATAGATAGATAGATAGATAGATAGATAGATATGTTATATCAAAAAATGTTATCAAAATGCATTGCTCTTCAACACATTAATACATTTTAAAAATAAATATTAATTACTCAAGAAAAATTACATATAAAATACTAAGGAAGACATTCAATAAAGCATCTTGGAATTGAATGCCTGAATGGAATAAGGGCCCATCCCATTTCCAGTAAATTTTCAAATCTTCGACATTACTAATTTCTCTTTATAAATACGTAAGTCAAATCTATCAGGGAAACAATACAGGAGATAGTATAACCGTATCTATGCACAGTGTGCGGAATCCCAAACTATTATAAATTATTTCTTTGGATTGTATTGCAATACAAAACTTCCCATCATTTGAAATAACATTTCAGTGCACTGTAACAGTTGAACAACACTACAGTGTAGGTCAGTTACCTCGTGAAACCAAATGCATGTGTGCGCTGTAGTTTACAGTAAGAACCTTATGATGTGGGTAAGTGAGCTAACTAGACTAGACGGCATTTCGGAAGGCGGTTAGCATCTATATGCGCCATAGTATTTCTGGTATGTGACGTCACAAGCTTGTACAGTAGAACCAATCAGAATCAGTCTATAACAAGCACTTCCTCAGTTCGTTTGTTCACGTGTGAGTGTTTCAATACATTGAATAAGTAAAAGTAACATTTACTGTGTGTATGTAAGGTAAATAAATTGAAGAAGAGCCTGTAAAAAGACAAGTATTACACAAGCAGGCGCAGAAAATAGTGTTTAAGGTGTATAATTATTTAAAAAACGTTAACGAGCAGAACGCTGCCGGCCATCTTGATGCTGGCAGCAACGTTGCCAACGTGCAAGAAACGACTGCAGAAGCATGTGGTGTGGGATTGAGAAACGTGCAAAGAATATTGTTAGTGAAGGAAAGAGTTTATGTTTGGTGTCATGCTTACAGTAATCAACGGCTAAGGTCATTATTGTCTTTTGATAACTTAAATTCTCTCGTGCACTATTTGTATTGCACGTACTCGTGAAGTACGATGTGGCAATGTTGTACGCTGCCTTGCTCTCTCGTCTGTCTCTCTCGACGCAAACGCTAGCAGACAACCCGCCTTCCGAATTGGTGTCGACTCTAGGCGCAAGTGGAAGCATAATGAAGGAGGGAAGCTTCCCAGTGCAATTTTTTTTCTTTCCCTGACGTGCAGGTAGGTTTCATGAGGTAACGAATGGCTTAATAATTATACACAGTCTTTCATAAGTTCGTGAAATATTTTATAAATTCACCACAAATTAACTATGTAATGGATATCAAATTTTATTATGGGAATGAACAGGTGAAATATTCAAATTATGCATTTGTGATGCTAGTGGACTGAAATTTTTACCACAGCGTGCTGATATGTATTTAAAACATCCCTGTAAATTTCATCAATGTATCTTAATTAGTTTTGAAGAAATTAATTATTTACCAATTAATACTAATTAATATTTAAAAAATGCTGCACGATGAACGCTTAACATTATGAATTTAAAAAAAATATGGAACAGTTCCTCTAACAATAATAAAACATCTATCACATGATTTTTAGTTAGCACTTCTTAGTTTCTGAGAAAAAAATTCAAAACTGGGTGAGTGCCAATTTAAAGAAAAAAATTAATTTCATGCATCTTAATCAATTTATATCTTGGCAAATAATAAATATTTTAAAAATCCATGTGACAGTCTTTTTCCTTTAGGTAATGTGGGCTTGTGGTAAAAATTTCATCACAATTGGTTAAGAAATGCATCATATGGAGCAATTTGAACATGTTAAAATGTAATAAAATTTAAAAGGGAGAAAATCAAGTTTTAAAGTACAACACTATGTTTGAGTACTTACACGTTATGGAAATTGCTTAAAACCCTCCTGCCTGATATGTTGACCCCTCCTGCTGCTTTTTCCTACTTTCAGTGACACTTTTTGACAAACGTAGCTTCTTCCTGCTTGTTTTGAAGTTCTCACTGGTTGAAGTAGCTGCTTGCTGCAGTCGACGCTTGTCTCTCCTATTGCCAATTTTGTATGCTGCAGGAGATAATTTCACTGTTGACACTAAATCTCTCATGGAAATGTTTGCTGTACAACCCATGTTAAATTCAGTCACAGCAGAAGTAACAGCCACTTCAAGTTTTTTTTTATACAAAAATTTCTTTTGGGCACTTCCGCCATATCACACTATGAACACTTTCATTCACATTTTGAGTTTTTCCTGCAGTGCACTTGCTAAGAAGTTCATCACTAGCTAGTCTACAGTACACTGGCATGATTTTAGCCACAACATCAGGTCGCAACACTGTCTTCATGGTTTTCAAGTCATGCTTCGGAACAGCTTCTTGCTTCGCAATGGCCCGGTTGAAGAAGTACCATGACTTTTCACCACTAGGGCATCTAGAATGCAGGGGCTTGTCATCCGTGGACATTGCATGGTCAAGTGTTGCATAGATGGCTTTCTTCATCTTGTTTACATCGGGGATATTATCAATAATGGCCTTTCTGTAGTAATTTTGCAGTCGAGGTATCATTTCTGCAGTCAGACTTCCCTTTTTTTTGCCTGTGATTGAGGAATCTGTCCCTCTCCATTCCCTAACAATATTCTGTAGACCTTTACCTACTCTCTTAGCAACGTGGTTCACACATTCTTCTTTTCTAATGTCAATGCCTTCACCATAAACTTGAAGCTGCTGAAGGTGATGGTGTGTTTTTGCATCCCCGTAAGACAATAAGGTTGTGTACCTCATATTACACAACCTAATGGACCGGGTCCAGAGAATTTCTGCAGCTTTCATCTCCATGGCATTTGAAGATCCATCAAAATTTTTCTCACAAACACCAGCATCTTTGTGACTTTGATACCACTGTTTACATTCGTCACTTGCAACATCCATTTTTTTTTTCTGTCTTTTCACAAGTACTGCAATATTTTGACATTATTTCAAAATCTAACCCTAGCCCTGTTAAAATATCTATGACTAAACCTAAACCATACTTTGATGTATGTCCACGCTTCATCCATGTGCCATCGTATGACACACCAATATTTATAACATCACTATCACTAATAGAACTGTCCACTTCCATGTGAGCTCGTCTAACTGCAGAGTGAGCATTTCTCAACACATGTTGTCTAACAAGTTTGTTTTCTTCCGTCAGTTTTATCAGGTGAGAGTTGAAGGATGGTGAGCTCAAACCTGCCATACCCATAGCCATACAATGTTGTTCCATAGCAGAATGTCCTTTTCCCATGGTAACAAAGGCGTTGACCATTCTCCTATTTACATCGAAGGGAGGTCGAGTTGACTCAGTGTTACCTACCTTAGGGCTTGTATACATTTCATTCAACACTGTGTTGCAATTATAACACTTCACTATCACTTTAAATGCAAAGCCTGATGGTTCAGTAAGCTCAGCTTTTGCACTATCCATTCCACATTCACCACATTTTACTCCTTTATACAGTTCACTCCACAAACTTACATGCACTAATGTGTAGTCTTCACTACACTGGGGGGCACTTATATTTGAATTCTCCTGCAAGTTGCCATATTTTATCAACTTTATCTCACTAGCACTTTGTTTATTATTTGGTTCTTTTGACACTTGATCTTCATTATCACCAACTAGGCCTAACACATTTTCTTGTTGCACACATTCCACAATAGTTTTGGCATTCTTCCACCTTATATTTGCTAAATTTTTAGCCCTATTAGCATATTTTGATCGTTTCTTGCCCTTATTATGAATGTCACTTAGTCTATTCATGTTTAGAAAACTAAAACTATGCCTAAAATGCTAAATGTTGAGTTATACACGTGGTCTTGAATGTTATTGTGACGATTCCTAACCTAATGCACTTATACTAACTTATTCACACTAATATATACAACTAATTGAATACAAAATTAGTGTAAAACTTTAATAACATCCTAAATAACACGAAATCAGCAAAACAAGTATGAATATTCACGTACAAACGCACAAACTCGAGAAGAAACGATCCACAAACAATATTTTGCCGTTCACAGTTTCAAAACAAAGTATTTGCAGGGCTGACAGGCAAGCTGATAGTGTATTCAGGAGTGACAACAAACTTAATTTCACTAGATACACACCAGAAAAAAAACTAGCCCGCTTTATTCAAATTACAAAGCTCAACATAAACTTTAGAGCTGACAGCTCGTTTAAAGGGCAACGAAGCACGTGCAAGCAGACATTTAAACGTCATGTGACACGGTTTAAAGGGCTCCCAAATAAAAAATGAGGCCATATTATGAAAGTAGAAGGTTTAAATAAAATTATGAACATAAAAACAAAAATTTGTATTTTTTTCCATTTTTCACCTGTTCGTTCCCTTATACTAAAATAGAGGCAAACTCATCAGGTTTCTTTTACATATTTCACAGATGCTCAATCTTTCCACATCTGCTGATATGGCAGACATTTATGTGATAACTGATAATCCATAATCCACTTGCGTGTAAATGTATCACAGTTGACCAGAGCTACAGCAGTGCTTATACAGTTGGAGATTAGTGGGAAGTAGAGGCACAAAGATTGTATCCTTCATAATAAACCCCAACAAGAAAAAGTCACGGAGTTAAGTCCGGGGACCTGGGTGGCCACGACATCGCGTCATCTTGCTCTGTGTATCTTATCCTTTATGGAAAATTTTGATCGCACGTGTTTGTGGTAATGAGCCAGACAGCCACCTTGTTAAAAGATGTACTCATTACCCCTGTCTTCATTCAGCTTTCACATCAGCCAGTTTTCCAACATGTTCATGTAAAACTGGAATTTCTCATACCACTGCTTGGTACTGTTGGAAACACAAAGGCCTACTGCCTTCTGCAATTCTGCTCGAAATCACTGCTGCACAATGATATTGGACTGAGTAGAAATTGCAACACAAAATGACTGATCATGTTCACTGTTTGCTACTACTGTCTCCTAGCGCCAAATACGGCAACTATGACCGCGAGCTTTCCTTAAAAAAAAGCTTGGAGAGTTTCTCTCTCAATCGGCGTAAGAATTATCCGTTGCATAGTTTGTGATGAATTTCTGAAATGTTTCACGAACTTATGAGAGACAGTGTACATTTCAAATTACAATATACATAACTGATACTCTTTAGAAGAAGAGGGGCTCGCGACAGGAACAGTTTGGCTGTGGCACATGTGCGGACCTCTCATGCAGTGCCAGCGTGATTGTTACCTGGATTTATTTTCGCGTGTACATTGGAGATGAAATCAAGAAATTCCTTTCGTACTGCGGTTACACATCTTACATATACGAAGGTTAGTTTAGGTTTTTATTAAGCAAGTACGCGCATGCGTAGACAGCCAAGGAGCAACAAAACAACATGGCCGAAAATGAGAGGCTCTGATTGGTCGATCATGGACTCTAACTCCAAACGGTGATTTTACTACTGAAGTTAAAGCAGATGAAGTGTAGTTCGCTTCCAACCGAGGAGTTTAACACATTCTCTACTAAATTCTTGAAAATATCTTGATCACAGTTTTTACAATTTTGGAGAAGATGCAGTTTGATTCTAGACTACTCAATTACATACTGGAATGGAAGAAAATGCATTCCCATTATGCAACAAGACAGCTTTGAGACTCGTAGTTGAGCTTTCTATATAATGTCGTCACAGCACTGGTCTGGTTTATGAGTAGTGTTCCCAGAAACATCAGAAAAAAAAATACGGGACACTCGGCACTGATTTTAAATTGAGCTTTGGTGTATATTTTGCATTGTCCTTATCCATGTCGTCTTTGAACAGATTGAAACAAAACAGTTAAATCAAATTAAAAATTATTATTGAAAATAAATTATTACGTAAGGAATAGATTGAACAAAATTAATTTTGAAAACGTACTCCTTGCAAAATAGATTTACCTGCGAATACATTTTTATAAATCAGAGTCACTCATACAATATGGTACTTTTCTCAAGATTTTGTGTTACAATTATCTATACATTGAAATTAATGTTAATAATCTCCTGGATTAATTGCCTAATGGGCGATGCCTTGATGGGGGAGAGGACGATATTTTTTTGTGAAAAATTAGTAAATTTTCAAAAAAAATTTTTCCTTTAAAATACTCTATGTTATGTGTGGAATGCATTGCATAACATTTTGTATTTGTGCCCTTCGCGGATGTTGAGACGCCATTTTTAAACTTCCTGTGCTATGAATTTTTAAATCACACGTCCCCTTTTATTGTTATTTCCGATAAATTGAATTAAAAAAAAATCTTTAAAATATTCTTTGATATGTGTGGAATGCATTGCATAACATTTTGTGGGTATTTGTGCCCTTATCGGATGTTGAGACCCCATTTTTAAATTCGCTGCGTTAAATTATTTTTACATCACATGCCGCCTTTATCGTTGCTTCCGGTAACTTCATTTTTTCGCTACATTGCCAGACAAAAATGGATGTAATTTCCGAACTATTAAAGATACATGCATGAAATTTAGAACACACATTCTTTAGACTATTAGGAAAATTTTCTCTGTAACAGAATTTTGTTAATTGATTTCATTTTTAAAATATGTCCGTTTGTTTGCGAAAAAAATAAATAAAAAAAGTGTTACTAAATTTTAATTGTTTATTTTACAAACACAGGGTCTAATATCAAAATTCTTTTACAGACAATTTGTGGAGCATGCTTTTGCAACTAAATTGCAAAAAACCGTTTGAATATATCTTTAAAAATGGTTTAGATATATCGGTTTTAGCAAAATCCTGCATTGGGTATATTTTTTTTCAAATCTGGGCCCCCAAATAATTTTTTTCAAAATATTTTTATTTGGTTGAGTTGCCACAGCTATGAGCTCTCTACATACAAAAAATTAATATTTTTCACCAAATAGGAAAAAAGTAAAAAAAAAAAAAAAAAATACCATCCTCTCCCCTTAATGGTGTCACTTACGGGGTTCAGACCTGTCTTCATACAGTTGAGTAGCTACCGTATATGGAATACATTATTATAGATTGGGAATTATCTTCGCCTTAACGTTTTCTTTTTCTATAAAGTTTCACACATCCTTCGCGATTGCTTCCTGTAAATACATTTATATGGATGACGTCACATGCAGTTGCTAAGGTTATTGTGTCATGCTCTCTGCATTGCAGTTACGTAAGCTAAACAAAAATGGTCGTAACTCCTAAACTGTAAGGGATAGATCAAAACGGATCAATTTTTTGGAAATATCGCATTTATCAACCCATTTCACACGCAATAATATGTCCTGATCCATCTTTTAGTCGTAAGAAGCGGTTGAAAGTTTATAAAATTAAAAAAAAAAGTTAATTTTTTTTGGGGGTTATTGTACAAACAATGCAATTTTATTTCCGGAATAAAATTAAACACAATTCTTGGATATATCAGTTTTATTCCATCATTTTCGTGAAACATGTTCCAATAAATACGCCATATTGAAATAAACTGGTGGGTATCCTAAAGAAAATAGGCGTGGATTGAAAACATAGGAGGCTGTTTAGTAATCTTGATATGAAACGAGTAAATGTCAGGATAGGAGAAGAAATGTCAGAAGGAAGTGAAATACGGAGATTTTTTGTGACACAAACTTCACAAGATGATGATGATTTTATTTTATTTTTTTATTTTATTGGGTTATTTTACGACGCTGTATCAACATCTAGGTTATTTAGCGTCTGATGAAATGAAGGTGATAATGCCGGTGAAATGAGTCCGGGGTCCAGCACCGAAAGTTACCCAGCATTTGCTCGTATTGGATTGAGGGAAAACCCCGGAAAAACCTCAACCAGGTAACTTGTCCCGACCGGGATTCGAACCCGGGCCACCTGGTTTCGCAGCCAGACGCGCTGACCGAAGAAGATGATGACCACTCATTTTCACCCCCAAAGAGAGTACAGGTAAAACAATATAACTTATTTGTCTCAAGAGTACCCTGTGAGCCAAGGATATTTCTTATACCACGACAATTGAAAATTTCTATTTTGCCTTCCTCCATCCGCTATTTTAATATGTAAATGTAGTGTCGATCTCCTGTCTTTGTAAGCACATTTTGTTTCATACGTCAACCGTAAAAAGGGTTTCTCTTTAAATTCTACAATGACCTCATTGTTCTCTCAGTATGAGCCATTTTACGCAAAATTAATTTGTAACACACACGCATGAACTTTTGATTAAACTAAACTCAACAAGCACTTTCAGAGAATACCAATATAGCGCGACGTAATATTGTGACGGGAGGCTAGCTTCGTTCCGTACGGAGGTGTAGTAAATCGATACCCCCTCCCAGGTCCCCCCCTCAAGCTTGCAATTAAGGCCGTAGCTTTAGAGGCTTTTGCCGCAAGCCTCGCATTTCTCTCTCCATACTGAAATGACTGCCAACAGTTAACTTATTATATTATGAAAGGATCGGAGTGCAACCTTGGTTACTTGTGCACTTGAGTTACGACATATCGCTACGGCCGTGGCTAACGAAACAGACAGGCTACATCGCAACGTCACATCCTTAGTCATAAGTCTAGACTTCGGATTTTTAGGCTTGTTTAGCGTAGGCTGAAACATGCGTTCTTTAATGCACTTAGTTTTAGGCAATATCGTCGCTCGAGAGTTTCTCGTGCTGCATAAGTTTAGGGATTATTATATAGAATTGTTGCAACCTATCCTATTTGAGCCTAAAAATCCGAGGTGTATCATAACATGGCCAACATTGAATAAGTTTAAGTTATATATAAATGCACGTTTAACATGAGTTTAATATAGCAATTCCTTTGTTTTTTTAGAACTTTGAACATGTATTTATATTAGGCGATTGTCAAGATGGCCATGACTAGACCATGATAACCACGTGACTCCGATTCGTGCCGAAGCCTGTCTTTCTCGTTAGTCACAGTTATTAAAAACTTACAGGCATACTGTTACTAGATATAATAACTCAATTTTTTTGGATAGGTTAAGCCTTTTAAGAGCTTCGCCATTGTTACCAGCCACACGTTCCTGCTTAATTGAGTTCTGTAATAGGCTATAACATAGTTTCATTATTAAAGGCCTGGAGTTTATATTCCTTTGCAATGTGTTAATTATTTCTTCTCATTTTTGTCCCTAAAAGCATTTTAGTTGTGTTTAAGACTTGTTATTGTATTGCTGTGTTCGTTCTGAAATGGATGCAACTCCACGAAAACGCTAAAAATGTGTAACATTAGCAGAACACACTTCCATGACACAAAGGTAAATTGCTGCAGAATGTGGTGTCGGCTCAGTTACAATTAATTCCATCCTGAAGCGATACCAGCGTATAGGTAATTAAGTATGGACACTTCACGTCGGTACCTTTGATGTAGCCGGACTGATTTCAATGACCTTCAAGCCAGCTGGAGCGTGAGATTCTGCTTTCTCCCTAGAGTTGGCGCTGACATCACACCAGCTAGCAGTCGACACAGCGGAAATATAACACATATAATTAATACATCTAGGTACATTATGTACTCAAAATAAATTGGATCAATAAATTAATAAATCCGTCATTAACTGCAATGTCTAGACTCCAGAGTTCCTTTATAATGAGAGTTGAGACGTTGACCCCAACAACAATTAAAATATGTGATGATTTGATAGCGCTGAAAATGGAAAAACAAAACTCTTATGAGAAGTAAAACCATATACCTATATTATATTATATACAAATATTAAACGAATTCGATACTTAATTTTATAATGTATTATATTATTTTATAATATAATTTATTATATCTGAAATATATTTAAAAAAATATTATTACAACTAGTTTGCCACTGAGAAATAAGGAAAAGCTGTTAACTTGAATTTATTTGAAGCAAAGCGTTACTGGATTATGCAATAAGGTAGGCGATGTTTGGATCCTGTGTCTCAACTATATACTCAATTTTTATCTTAGCGTATGCTCGATTACACTAACCTCTAGCGCTTGAAAGTGAAACTAAACGCCGGTACATAGAGAAACAAAACACAGGAAAATTCGCTCAGTGTCCATTCTTTATAATCCCTATTCGCTGGCGATACTGAGAGACTGGATTCATGATGCCCTAGAGAGAGAGAGAGAGAGAGAGAGAGAGCGAAAAGAAAATGTGGTGGAAAAAATGACGTTTAATTGTTAGAAAAAGTAAAATAAATCCTAGACCATCTGCAGTCAACTAAACACTCGAGTTAATAGCTACAACTGGGATAGACATTCACGTTACAACAGTACGCCGTAGACTTTTTAAAGTTGGTCGAAAGTCTCGTGAGCCATTATAAATACAGCTGCTAACCTCTGATATGTGCAAAAAGCGCTTAATATGGCCAAAACTACATAGAAACTGGACAGTGAATGACTAGAAGAAGGTACTTTTTTCCGATGAATTTCATTTCGAGGTTCCTGACCACCGTGTTACGTCCATAAATGATCTATACCCCCTTGTTCTCCTTGTATTCCCCTTGTTTATCTTATCTTTTTATTCCCCTTGTTCTTCTCGAGCTGTTCGTCAAGAATTCCTTCTGTGTAAAGCCATGTAGCATAGTGGAACTGTGTATGTACCTGTTGACAATAATCAAGATCGACTAGCAGACTACCAACCTTCAAGGAAACAACTATCTTAAAAGTCATATAAAATTGAAATGTAATATTGTATAAATTATATTCCTTAGTTTTAAAAGACTGAAATCTCCGGGGAGATATTCTGGAATTCGAGAGGGAAATTTACCCCTGGATACTCCTTGTGTTCACCAGTACATTCGATTTATATAAATATAATCCAATCTTCCTCAATTTGGTGAGGTTGCCAGAGACAAAGAATGTTAAACAGTAACATTTAAAATGGCATTAAAATGTCTTACAAGAAACTAAAATTTGCAGTAGATAATATTTTACATAATGAAAACTTATATAAAAGTACAGATAAAAAAAAATGGACTGAGAAAATTCAACTGTAATTTGAATTGAAATACAAATGTCGCCGTAAAATCTGCAGAGAACCCTTCAAAGCTATAATAGAAATTTCCTTAATTGTTGTTGTTGGGACTCCAAATTTATGAAATTTGTGAAATCGCCATGCAATGATCACGCTTCATTAGTCAAATCACAGTCTACTATATACAGTCGCGAAGCTCAATATGTAGTAAAAATGCAAACATGGTTAGTTGCCCACCACTATGATCGCTACTATCGCCTCATCATCGCAGATCTCTCTCCTAGTAGACGACAAAATATGTTACACTTTCGTTGTGTTCTTTTGGAAAAATTAACACATTCCTTCCATTATTGAAATATTAAATGCATAAAGTTAATTTATTATTTTAATGAAGTATATTAAATTCCAACATAAACTCGAAGATACCTGCAAGAAATAAGTTAATATAATTTTTGTTTATGCAAAACGAACTGAAATTTACTATAATAGCTTCAATCATTCAAGATTATAGCGATAATTAACTATGAATTGAAACCAATAAATATTAATTTGCATTTCCCTTTACAACAATAATAATGGAAATATGAATTAATGGAGTAACTTATGTGTACCGGTACTTGTAGTGTAGGCTTACGTAGTTAACAAAGTGGGATGAGGTTAAGCAATAATAATCAAACCAGAATTGGAAATAAAACGTGATCAATACATTTTATTGTAACAGACTTTTTCTACGTCTCTAGTAAAGTAACAAATAAAAAATAACAAAATGAACAGCTATAATTGAAAACATCCTTAAAAACAAAAGTAGGCCTAAGCAATAATAATCCCACCAGAATTGAAAATAAAACGTGATCAATAAATTTCATTAAAACAAACTTAATTTTTCTACGTCTCTAGTAAAATATTATTATTCCAATTATTGTATTTTAGTCATTAAAATTTTCATTACAACCAATAACGAACATTTCACAAGCATCAATGTGAAATACGCAACGAGCTAGCACTCGATGGAAATACGACACAGTCCAAAGTCGACCGTGGACCGTAAGCAACGCCGTGGACAGTCTATTGTTTCTAGTTGCTAACCGCTTGGAGCGCTTTATCATGAGATTTGCAAAAAATCACCTCAAGCTTCGCGACTGTATATAGTAGACTGTGGTCAAATCATGACCCATTTTATGACTTTTGGCGAGTATCAACGATACCTATGTATTGAGTTTCTTATTATTTTCATATCTAAAGAAAAAAATCCTACATTTTCACAAAATCAATCGAAAAATCCCTCAATCCCTTCCGGGACAAAATATCCCTACGCCGAGGGATTTATCTCTCAACCTGGCAATACTGCCTACAACTGGCAGTGAACTTCGTAATCACCTCTTTGCGATCCTCTTCTGTGAATGGAGATATTCCGAAAGGGGAAAATCCGTAACAGAAGCCATACGCTTGAACTTCTCCAACAACTTCCCGACAGTGCTGCGAGATAATGGTGTTCGGTCGAAATGTCGTTAGTTTAAATCCATCAGCAACGTCGCTCTGTTGGTAGCCTTCATGCTCGTTCGCATTGAGCCAGCATGTTACAAAACAAAGTTGTTGACAAACTTGTTGCTTTATTATGTATATGGATATGTAGAAGGAGTGTGTGTGTATGTGTGTGTGTGTGTGTGTGTGTGTGTGTGTGAAGCCTGACAGAGCATATACAGAATGTATCAAAATTAAGGTGATAAAGGACCTGATTTTCTGCCGAAATACAGTGTCCCAAAAGTTTTTTTTTGATATCACTATTTATTTATTTATTTATTTAACCTGACAGGATTAAGGCCATTAGGCCTTCTCTTCCATCCTACCAGATAGCACATATAAATACAAAAAAGAAATACAAACACTGATGAAAATGATACAAATTAAGTTAAAGCCCTATAGAGGGTCAACAGAGTCAAAAGTACATTATAGAACTCTCATCAAGCTAATACAACGAAAAGAAAGAAAACAGAGATAGCAATGATGATATTGATAACTGACAACAACAATAATAATAATAATAATAATAATAATAATAATAATAATAATAATAATAATAATAATAATAATAAATACATTACATATTAATTATGGTGGGGTTTCAGAGGATTATATTTTTTGAATGAATAGAGGTAGAAATATAATATTGGTAAGATGAAAATAAAAGTCTCAAAGTTTATCGTCTGTAAGTTTGCGGCACTGAAGGAAACAAAAGACGGTAACAATCGAACAAATGCAATAACTTTCATTGTTACAATTAATTATACCAGATGGATAACCAAAGAAAAGTGCAATGTGTTTTGTGGTTGGCAAAATTTAAAACTGTGATTCGTGTACGACGTGAATTTCGCCGCGCATTTAACGAAGAACCATCCACGAGAATAACATTCGTCGTTGGGATAGACGGTTAAAAGAGACTGGACGCCTATTGGAGAAAAAGCGTATTGCATTGGAAGACCATCGAGAAATTATGAAACGGTAGAAACCATCCAAAGAGCATTTGTTCGGAGTTCAAAGAAATCAGTTCGTAAATGTGCCCGACAATTAGGACTTCGGAAAACAAGTTCATAGAGCTTTAAAAAACGTCTTCATCTGGCTTCTTATAGACTTCAATTGTTACATGTACAGTGGACTCTCCTAAGTTCGACAGAACAGAATAACTGAAAGTTCTGTTTAATAAAAGTAGTGGGAGTGGCAAGTGAATTGAATACAAATTCTTATTGGTTATCCATCAACGAATACAGTACCGTACTTGCATTTCCTGCCCGCCCCGAGACTTAAGCATGCGCTTCTAGTATAGCAGCCACGTTCAATTAGTAGGCTAGCGGTGTCAAAGAGGACGGAAGCTTTGTAGTTTCAATAATTTTAATTATGTCGCGCTGTCCATTTTCGTCGTCAAGTCTTTTGAAGGCCGCTCCAATACTCCACGCGGAGTGTATAAACCAGAGTTGAAATTTTAGCAGTGTGTCTTGTTCTAGTTCACAGTGAAAATTAATTATATTACAGTTCAGTGTATAATAAAAATGTGGAGGCCGTGGGAAGCGAGTGAAGTGTCGGAACCGATACCCATGAACGTCAATAACGACGATGGTAATAATAATAATAATAATAATAATAATAATAATATATCAGAGTTAAATAACAATTCAAATTCAAAAGCTAGACCAAAATTATGTAAGCAGTGTCAAACGTTTGTGTGCAGTGCTCACACGTATGTTCTGAAAAACAATTTAGGTCAAGGAAAAATTTCGGAGACATCTAAAATTCTTAAATTAAATAGAAATATTGTAAGTAAAATTGTAAAAAAAGGGACCTAAGACACCTAAAAAGAGTGGACACAAAGTTACAAAATTTAATAAAGTAGATGGTTTTACGTGTGATTACATTCGCCGTGAAATATATAGTTCTTACAATAAGGGCCAATCCTTAACAATAAAAGAATTATTACAAAAAGTCAAACTTCCCGGTTTTCCTTACGGAGAAACAACCTTAAGAGAATTGGTTAAAAAACTTGGGTTTCGTTTTCGTATCCTGAAAAGGAAACAGCTATTATGGAATCCGCAAGAATTGTGGCATGGCGTTATAATTATTTGCAACGCCTAAATAAACTGCGGTCTGAAGGATCCCAAATTATATTTCTTGATGAAACATGGTACGATACGCCCGATGTTGTTTGGAAAGGATGGGATGATGGCACATGCAATTGTATTTTGAAATCTCCATCTTCAAGAGGGAAGCATATCATGGTGCTTCATGCTGAGGGAAGAGAGGGATGGGTTCCCAATTGTCTTTATTTATCTGCAAGAAACATACAAGATTCTAAAGCAGATAGTCACGATGAAATGACAGGTGAAGTTTTCGAAAATTGGTTCAAAACTAGATTACTCCAAAATTTACCAAGAGACAAAAAATGTGTTATTGTTATGGATAATGCGAGTTATCACTCCAGGCAAGCTATCAAATTTCCCACTCTTAGATCATCTGTAAAAGACATCATAAATTTTATGCAATATCACAAAATTCCAGTGCCTCATCCCATTCCTATTAAAGCAGCCATGATGCAAACAATTACGAAAGCCAATATTAATAAAACATACATAGTGGACGAATTAGCTACCTCTTATGGACATGAAGTTCTTCGTCTCCCCCCTTATCATTGTGTTCTTAACCCGATAGAGCTAGTATGGGCTCGCCTTAAGTCCCATGTGAGGAAAAACAATACAACCCCAACCCTCAGTGCTAGTGTGTGTGAGGATTTAAGACAGGCTCCGCCAAGTCGAGTCAAGATCGCGAGAGGGCGTACAGGCCTGCTTACGGCTTCCACTGCGGGCAGTACACTTGTACACTGCAGTCTATCAGTGGTGGAACCTGTCGAGGTCGCTTGGGGGCACCGGTGCACTGCATTTTGCACCAGGAATATTTATGTGCTAAAACATGAACCTTAGCAATGTAATGGATGTTGTTATGCGAACAATTAATTTCAAAAGGTCTAAAGGACTCAATCACAGGGACTTCAGGGCACTCCTTGATGGTATTAACAGTATGGGGATTTACTCTACCATACCGAGGTAAGGTGGTGAAGTCGAAAAATTCTGTAACGTTTTCTCGCACTTAGAAATGAAACTGCCTTATTTATGGATGTACATGGGAAACCTGTTAGAAGCCTTGGACATGAAAGAATATATAAGAATAATGCAACAATTGTGCGAAGTTTCGAACGTAGATTTGAGGATATTAGAGATCTTGAACAACAATTTAAGATATTTGCAATATCTTTTTCAGTGAGTGTCCTGGATATTCCTGCTGAACTACAATTAGAAATACTTGATTTACAAAGCGATATTGAGCTAAAGGATAAGTATCAAAACAAAAAGTATTAACCATTTCTATACTTGTTTTCCACGAGAAAGGTTTCCTAAACAGTACAATCTTGCTGCAAGAACGTTGTAAATGTTCGGGACAACCTACGTATGCGAAACACTGTTTTGTTTAATGAAGTTTACAAAGTCACGTCACAGAAACAACTAAGTGATGAACAATTGAAAGCATGTTTGAGATTGGCTGGTACTAAAACAATAGCTCCGAGAATTAAATAGCTGCTTACTAACAGAAAACTGCAAAAATCGCAGCGGATCTCTGATGTTTAAGAAAAAGTACTATTATTAGAGAATTGTATTTGAATAACAACGTTTGTACTGTTGTTTTATTTTGTTAATTGAATTGTATAGTAATGAGAAGAAGATAAACAGTATATTAATCTGTATAAAAGTGTATATTTTGTTTTGTTTCATTATTGTGCAAACATGCAAAAATTTGTTTCGTATATAGTTAACTGTACAAAATTGTATAGAGTACTGTTTTTCAGTATAGTGCAATTAACAGTGAAAGCGTGCTTCAATTAAAAGCTGAAATTAATTTACATTCTTATCACAAATTTGGTTCACATACAAGTTCTTAGCTCCGCCACTGTGGAAGCAGCTACCCTTGCCCGCAGCCGTACGTCAGGGCTTGAGGGTTTGTACGTACGCCCGAGA
Source organism: Periplaneta americana (assembly GCF_040183065.1). Classification (NCBI taxonomy): domain Eukaryota; kingdom Metazoa; phylum Arthropoda; class Insecta; order Blattodea; family Blattidae; genus Periplaneta; species Periplaneta americana. Next base: position 174,020,997 of record NC_091128.1, read on the forward strand.
GTGTAGTCACTTGACGGTCCCTGATTTAAGAGAAGGAGTTGAAAACATAAATTCTAACCTCTGGTCGTCCTGTGTTGACCACACAATCAAGGTCGGAGAACGGTACTGGATACAAGACACAACAGGAGATGGGGAACGTTTCATTGTGGATTTAAGAGAAAGTGACACGGATGATGAATAGATATTAAAAAGTAAGTACGCCTATTTTAATTAATTATTTACATTTAAAATAAAATTACATAATTTTTTACTTATATTACTTTATTTTATTATTCATTTATTCTATTTAATTATTTCTTTAAATAATTAATTTAAAATAAATAATCTAAATAATATAAATAATCTTCAAATTAACTCATGCTTTGAGCAATTAAGCCTAGCCCATATCCATGTTATATTAATATGTAGCAGCAACAAACAAGACGTGACAACGTCGCATTTTCATTTTATTATCGGTGCATGCAATAAAGACCTACAAATCTTAAAAAGAATGCGGCTGTCTAATAATTAAACGAGGCAACTGTACCACAGTGGGTTTCGACAGTTCCGTCTCACAAACGGCACAATTCTCAAATAGAAAAAGAAGAGTTCATTAATTTAAAATCAGTGATCAATATGGATGTCGTAATCAATAAAATATTCTGTTTTCCTTTAACAAAAGTATCACTACAAGACACAGAATCAATTCCCATTCAAATAGCAAACCCATTTCTTAGTGCCCGTATAGGGGCGTGTCTAATTCTCCTACGTAAACAGTCGAACTTGATTTCTGTTGAACTTGGCTCCGGCAAGCTTCTCGTTAATTGTGAATGCTCACATTTAAATATATGTATTTGAACAATTTTTCCGTCCTCGTTGACGTTTCCGTTCCCGGTTCATTGTGGATCAGAACTACTCCAAGCTTAGCGTATTGAATACGATAAGCGTTTTCATGCAACTCAGTCCGTGTTGAATATGATCCGATCCCATTTTTTAGATGTATGACCTTGAGACTCAATCGTTTTTATTCTCCGTTTTCAATACTCTACTATGAAATAGTACGAGGGGGATCTAGGAAATAACGACCGTTTTGTTGTAATAATTAAAAAAAAAAAATATTTATTTGAAAAAACAAAGTCTGTTACATAACTGAAGCTTCCTTTACTTCTCTACATAATCACCACCTACATTCAAACATTTGTCGTGTCTGTTCACTAGCTTTAGAATTCCCGTGTTATACTCCTCTGCCGCCAGTTCATTAAGCCAGGTGTTCACTGTCTTCTTCAACTCTTCATCACTTCCAAAACGCGTACCACCCAGAAAGTCTTTCAGCTTAGTGAAAAGGTGAAAATCGCTAGGAGCAAGGTCTGGACTATAGGGCGGATGATCAAAGATTTCCCAACCGAATTGATCCAGCAATTCTCGAGTTGAAGCAGCAGTGTGAGGGCGGGCGGGCGTTGTCGTGAAGAAGCACAACTCCTCTCGAAAGCATTCCTCGCCTCTTGTTTTGGATGGCTCGCCGTAGTTTTCGTAAAGTCGCACAATAACGATTTGCATTGATCGTAGTGCCTTTTGGCATGAAATCCAGCAAAAGAACACCTTTGCGATCCCAAAAGACAGTAGCCATGACTTTTTGTGTTGAGAGAGTCTGTTTGAATTTTCTCGGTTTCTTGGGTGATGAGGGATGGTGCCACTGACGTGATTGGCGCTTGGTCTCTGGGGTGTTGTGAGACACCCAGGCCTCATCACCAGTCACAATTTGATCAAGAAAGGCGTCTCCATCTGTGTGATATCGCATCAAGAATGTCAATGCTGAGGCCATTCTCTGAGTTTTGTGTTGGTCACTCAGTTGCCGTGAAACCCATCGTGCACAGATTTTGTGGTAGCCAAGATGTTGTGACACAATTTCACCAAGCAAAGAACGAGAAATGTCAGGAAAGGCAATATGCAATTCGTCGAGTGATGTGCGCCTGTCTTGCAAGATTCTGTCGTTCACTTTAGTCTTCAGGTCTTCTGTGATGAGTGATGGACATCCGGGTCGAGTTTCATCGTGGACATTTGTTCGCCTATTGTTGAACATTTCGCACCATTTTCTCACATTTATTTCATCCATTACAGTATCACCATACACTTCTTTCAATTGCCTGTAAATTTCTGCAGGTTTCAAATGTCGGGCATTCAAAAATCGAATCACACTCCTCACCTCACAGTCGGCGGGATTATCAATCACGTCGTTCATTTTGAAGTAACATAAAATGCACAATGGCGACTTGTTGCAACCAGTACTCACAACATTATGAGAACACATGTTAAGAAAGCCAGTTGACCTTCAAACAAGGAAGGGGAGTCAGCTGCGCGGCGGGTATGCGCGAACGGTCGTTATTTCCTGGATCCCCCTCCTATATTACGATACAAGGTTGGGAAGTGCTTTTTACAAAATCGAGGAAAAGTTTGAAAAACAAGCAGAGCGGGTTTATTTCCGAGATTTTGTAATGCACTTCACAAACCTGTATTGTACAACATTTTTTGCACGATCATAATTTTAAAATTGTAAATACAATGCATTTTGCATTGAAAATTTACAGGAATATCATTCCAAAGCCTTCGCAAACTGCACTGTCATGGTAGCTAAGTAACAATAAGTGCACTGTAATGGGTCTATTTCAGTATAGTTTTATGTTATGAGAATGGTTTCCCTAGCAACAAGTTTCTGTGTGGGAATTCTAACTTTCAAGGCCTACCAACAATAGCTGTAAATACGACAAAAAACACGATCGTGCAAAAACGTATAGGTACGAAGCAGAAAATATTTATTTACACAAAAGCGTCGAAATCGATTTCTCGAAGCATTACAATAACTCTCGCTACACTTCGTATAATGAAAAATTTTAAATCCATTGTTGCAGTTGTAATTACTTCTTTTAAATGAGAAAGAGAGAAACTAAATTCGTTATGTTAGGAATGAATATTTTGGGGAGCAAAAGCTGGAATAGCACGAAGAGAGGGGGAAAAAAAAAAAAATGAAAGTTGATATCACCATGGCAATTGAAATGACTGAAAAAAAAACACGAATTGAATATCGGACGGACACGTGCAGCACATGAATAATAAAAAAAAAGACTGTAGAAACAAATCACGTCCCGGATCCTACGAGCGGGTAGGAGCAGGAAGACACATGAGACGGATTACGTGACGCAGCGAAGGACCGTGGTTCAGGAAGACAGAGACTGCTGGAGACGTCGATAGATATGATGAAGGAATAGATTATCTATCCAGCATCCGACTCTGATAAAGTCGCGTCGTCGTCGGGAGGTTCTGGGCGGCAGAGAGCGCCGCTATCGACCAGCAAGTCGGCGCAGACGCCGCCCGGCCCTGGACTACGGACGGCCCGCTCAGTGCTCGCAGTGCAGCCGTCATGTGAACGTCGGGGCGGCATGCGATGGGCTGTGAGTTGGGCAAGTTGGTGCTGGTGCAACGTGACGGGGGCGGCGAGGGCGCCAAGGGGCGCCGCGGAGGGGAGCCCGAGCCCCCTGCCCCGGCGCCACCGGACCCCCGTCTGCCGCTCACGGCGAAGCAGAAATACAGCATGATGGCGTCTTGGAAGGGAATCAGCCGCGCCATGGAGCCCACGGGAGTCTACATGTTCATCAAGTAAGTGGCCCAGTCCCCCGTTCAGGAGCCCAACTTGGTTGCCGGCGCTCCATGTGGTTCAGGAGTAACCCATCTATTGCGAATTTATGATGATGTTCATTTGTTCCTGCGTCGGTGATATTAACGATTATGAAATCAGAAAAGGTAGTGTCTCGAGAAAATCACAGCTACAACACTGTTCTTACCTACCACAAATTCTACTTGGTCTTACCCTCACTGGGAGTCGAGTCCTGTCCACTTGAGATGTTCACATCTGTGTATCCTTCCTCCTCAAATCTGCTGTTTATTTCAGTGGGAAGAGGACTGCAATGTATCTGTCCATATGATTACACTTTCGTGAACTTTATCGCAACTAGAAAATAAATTAAACATAACGTATGCCATTCTTGCTCGAAAGAAATCGGCACCGTAGCCTTCGGAAGTGTACATCCCGCTAATATTATATTCGAGAGAAAAAAATTCTGTCTTTATTATTTTAGTTCACGGTATAAAATACTAATTTTTACTCCAGTTGTATTGGGTTTTTGGTCGTGGGGAAATACTAGTCTTTTATAAAAATACTCTTCTTTTATTAATAGATTTATAATACCATTTTTAGTCCAGAAAAAATAATCGACTTTAATGCAAAAAATTTCAAACTATGAGCGATCCCCCGTTTCAGGAGCACAATTACTGTTAAGGTTCTATGTGGTTAAGCAGTAATCGATCTCGGTGAAAATAGCTCTAACTTACTTCTCCTGATTTCGAGAGTGAAAATCCGCCATTACACCTTATTACTGACAACATCACAAAACAAAAAAATCACCACCTACACGCAAGGCATAATTAAAACCTAAACTAACCTAACCTGTCGGGGATTCGTATATCCAAGGCATAATAAAAGCCTAACCTAACCTAACCTAACCTACAGAAATTCGTATATGCAAGGCATAAAAAGAACCTAGAATAACCTAACATGTCACAGATTCGTATATGCAAGACATTAGAAAAGCCTAAACTAACCTAACCTGTACGTATATACAAGGGATAATAAAAGCCTAAACTAACCTAACCTCTCACAAATTCGTATATGCAAGGCATAATAAAAGCATAAACAAACGTAACCTAACCTGTCGCAGATTCGTATATGCAAGGCACAAGGAAATCCTAAACTAACCTCACTAACCTAACCTAACCTGTCACAGATTCTTATACACAAGGCATAGCGTGAGAGTACACTAGCGTGAAACTTTCGTAAAGTCACCAAAGTTATGTTGGTATGACTGAGGAGATAGCTCTAAACAGTTGAAGGCGTACAAACAGAATACGAAGAATATCCCAGCGCTAGTTTAGCCTCGATGTCTTGGAAATAATGTGATATGACGTTCATTTGTTTCCGCATCCATGGCAGTAATTATTATGAAATCGTGAAGCTATGATCGTAGAAATGGCAGTGTCTCGAGAAAATCTTGGCTATAGCACTGTTCTTACCTACTGCAAATTTTACTTTGTCTCACCCTTACTGGGAGTTGAATCAAGTCCAGTTCAGATGTTCAGAGGTGTGGTATCCTGCCTCCCTCAATCTACAGTTTAATTCAGGGAAAAGAGGACTGCGATGTGTATGTCTATGTGGTTACACCAGCGAATAGGGATTATAAAGAATGGACACTTCGCGTCGGTACCTTTGATGTAGCCGGACTGATTTCAATGACCTTCAAGCCAGCTAAAGCGTCAGATTCTGCTTTCTCCCTAGAGTTGGCGCTGACATCACACCAGCTAGCAGTCGACACAGCGGAAATATAACACATACAATATTAATACATCTAGGTACATTATGTACTCAAATAAAATAAATTGGATCCATAAAATAATAAATCCTTCATTAACTGTAATGTCTAGACTCTAGAGTTCCTTTACAATGAAAGTTCAGACGTTGACCCCAACAACAATTAAAATATGTAATGATTTGATAGCGCTGAAAATGGAAAAACAAAACTCTTACGAGAAGTAAAACCATATACTTATATTATATTATATACAAATATTAATCGAATTCGATACTTAATTTTATAATATATTATATTATTTTATAATATAATTTATGATATCTGAAATATAAAATATTATTATTACAACTAGTTTGTCACTGAGAAATAAGGAAAAGCTGTTAACTTGAATTTATTTGAAGCAAAGCGTTACTGGATTATGCAATAAGGTAGGCGATGTTTGGATCCTGTGCCTTAATTCTATTCTTAATTATTATCTTAGCGTATGCTCGATTACACTACCTCTAGCGCTTGAAAGTGGAACTACCCGCTGGCGCACAGAGAAACAAAACACAGGAAAATTCGCTCAGTGTCCATTCTTTATAATCCCTATTCGCTGGTTACACTACAGTGAATTTCATCGTAATTAAGGATAGCAAGGCATGTGGGAACCAATTTTTTTTTTTTTTTTTTTTTTTTTTTTTTTTAAAGCGAATCGTATGGGGACGAAATATGAGTGCCTAAGTTTTGTAGCTACTTGGAAAACTATATTTTTACACGGAAATTTGTACTGATCTTATATTATCATCTCTTGCTGTTCCTAATATAGTACATCTTCTTTGATGTCCATGGACTCCAGAACCATATTGTTATAATAGAATGGTTGAAAAACCACCCTAGAACTGTGGATACACGCTGCAGGATTCATAAAGACGATTGTGCACTACTCTGACAACGTCATGAGTTCTTCTTTAAATCAACCTTATTTTACAATTAAAAGTAAAGCAATGTATTTCTTTAACATGAAAGCATCCATTAAAGTATGGCCGTAGGGGTAGAGAAAGTGAGATATATTTCAAAGGAAAAAAATGAATGACGTATGGACAAGGAAAAAGTCACCATGACGACACTGAATTAAACATATGCCACTTTTGCTTGTAAGTACTCAGCACCATAGCCTTCGGAAGTGTACATGCAGCTATAGAAAGAAAATAATCCGTTTTTATTATTTTGGTCTACTGTAAAATCACAGTTCAGTATATACAGTTGCGAAGCTCAATACTTACTAAATATGCAAACATAGACAGTGTCGGTTAGAGTTCCCGGGTAGCTCAGTGGTAGAGCGTTGGTACGTTAAACCAAAGGTCCCGGGTTCGATACCCGGCTCCGGAGCAATTTTTCCCTCGAAATTATTCTAGACAGTTGAAATATGCATCCATAGATAGTTGCTAGCCACCAGGATCGCTACTATCGCCTCATCACAGACCTTTCCATAGCAGACGAAAAAATGTATTGTACTTTTGATATCGTGTTCTTTTGAAAAATTAACACCTTACTTCCACTATTGAAATAAGAAATACATAAGGTTTATATATTATTTTCATAAACTCACCTTCCTGGATCTTTTGGAAGGATAACTCTGACCTCTTTTTCTTAGAATTTATAGTGCAACAAACGTCTCCTTGTCCCATATTATTACTTAAATTATTGTATTTTAGCCATTTACATTTATTACAACCGATAACAAACATTTCACAGTTTACACAACTTTTCACAACAATGCGAAAAACGGCACAGTCAATGCCTTTTCGATCTAGACCAGGCCGTAATATATGTTCGGGTTTTCTATTTCAGTGTATGGAGCTCAGTGAATTATATTATAACTTTATTGCGTATCATAGCTAAGTTTTATTTAGTGTAATGTGTCCATAAGTTGCAGAAATAATTACAAAACTGTGTTATTTTAATGTGAAGAGAATTTTACATGTTAACATAATCTTTTCGCATGCAAATTTTAAGTTTAGAATGGAAGCTATTTTGAGGTTTAATAAAAAAGAATTTATATTGTGATTTTAATATAGCACATCTACCTTCCTTGATAAAGACAGAAAATTTATCATATCACTCTTATGAAATTAGTGTACGTACGATTGTTACTTCGTCTCTTAGGTAGTAGATAAATACAATAATTCAGTACTCAATTGTAGTATTAAAATATAGACAAATTGAATGTGCGGAGTACCATACATGACATTATGCTTAATTATAATATATAATTGCGAATTTAGGAATATAAGTTAAATATAGTAAACATAACCTATAATATTTCCATATGAATGGCAGGGCATTGGAGACCACTAAAATTAGAGAGAAAGGGGCAACTGGGACAGTAAACATAACCTATAATTTCAACATATCTAAATATTCGTGCGGTGCAACTGAAAATTATCGAATCGTACATAAATAAAGGTACAAGAATTTCGCAATATTTAATCGAAATAAAGGCAGGTATTACACATACGAACAACGTAATTTTCACACCAAAAATAATATTAGGCCTACACCTTAACTCTCAAGGAATTAAGTCTGAAGTGTCTCCTAATCATTGTTTTAAATTTTATTAATCCAATTACACTACATTTTAGAGAAATATATGTTACTCTTTATGCATTCTAATTAATTTATATGGTTGAAACGCCGCCCTTCGTGATCGGATTAAGCGAGTCACATGGTCTGCCTTACGGCCTGTATTAGATCACGATGGCAGTGACACAGTCTATTGTTCCTAGTACACACAGCGCTCCAAGCGGCTAGCAACTATCGCGAGAAATGCAAAAAATCACCCCAAGCTTCGCGACTGTATATACTAGACTGTGGTAAAATACTAATTTTTGCTCCATTTGTATTGCATGTTTGGTCCACGAGATGAACTCGTCCTTCAGGGAATACTCGGTCTTTTATTCACAGATTTGTAATACCATTTTTGAACTCAGGGAAAATACTGTCTTTAAAATATAAATTAATTACCTAAGGATCGCCTCGGACTGTACCACTTCAACCTGTGTGCGGTGAGGGTAAACGAAATACACGATTTATATTTACACTCTGTTCAATAATTTATTAATACTAGTAGTTAAATAAACAGCACATTATTTGCACTTCGCTTTGTGGACCTATGCTGACGGCGTGCGTGCGTGTGTGTGTGTGTGTGTATGTTAAACACGCGATATGGGTCGCCATCCCCATTATTCAATATCGGTCGCTCCATTTTTTTCTACGTTCCTTTAAAACAGTGACCGGCATGTTCCGTGCTCTGTGACGTCATACGACGTAGCCGCCTTGCTCTTTGCTCGGCAATCTCTACATACTGAGCACAGCGTGGAGAGGAGACTTAACTGAACAGTGGTGGTGCGGCGTCTATGCACTGACAGAGCGCGATCCATTCTTCTGAGATAGTATGGGAACAGCACAATTACAATACATTTGTACGAAAACAAAACTGTACAAACTTGATAAATCAATGTAACAAAATATTTTGGTTTGTAATCAAATTTAATGTACTTACAATAATATGAAACTCATAATACAGCCACTTGCAGAAGCGTTTGCATATATAAATGAAATTCCGAAACTGCTATAAACATACAAACATATAAATAAATACTTTAAGCAGTACTGCAACACTTTATCTACTCGGAAACTTGAAAACAGTTCAAGTGTTTTTAACGCACATTTTTCTACATAATATACAGATTAAACTATATAGGCCCTATCTTGGTGAGTAGTATGCAAAGTATATTTCAACTTTTGAAACACACCATCACTTTGTGTCACTACCGTGCCCAAGCTAAACGCTTTGTCGAGATTTTTTTCCTCTTTTCTCGCGTACTATTTTTGCAATATTTGGAGTCATAGCCTGGCTAACACACAAGCGAAGAATATGTTTCAAGTTCAGATCAGACAGGTGGTTTCTATGGTGTGGTTTGCAGATCTTCATACAAGAAAAGAACTGTTCACATACATACGTAGATCCGAATATGCTCAACATCCTAGCAGCAAATCTATGCAATCGAGGGAATCTTGCCTGGGGAAATCTTCTATAAAATGTAGATAGATCCTTTTTGTTTTCAACAGTCCCGTTCTACTGCTGCACTGACGCCACTGCGCTGGTGTGTGCTAACATTAATACGACTCAACTGCTCGCTCTCCCAAGCTCTTGCGATCTGACTGGCTCTTACGTCACAACTGCAGCATCTGCCGGCCACTGCTTTAAAAGGTAGCATAACGCGATATCATCTTTAGAATGTGGTTTCTGCTATGTGACGTATTCATATGTTCGCTCCAATTTTGTCCGATTTTTCAGTTCGTTACGTAGTATAAATTCTCTCCATAATAAATACAGTGTAAGTATCTCCGTCTTCTTTATGATTCGTCATAAAGTGTACGCGGTAAATCATCTTACATAGAAGCTTAGCAATATTCTCCTCAGATGTACATATACACTTCGATTATTGCGATTCTTTATTCACGAATCTAAATACTGATCTTGCCCATAGACTACAGCGTGTTCACAATACCTGCGTTCGTTTCTTTTGTAACAATAGAAAATTCGATCATGTAACACCGTCACTAGAATTGTTGTCTTGGAGTCCACTTAAAGAAAGAAGATTCTTCAACTCTCTCTTATTATTATTTAAAATCATCCACACCTCCACACCCTCTTACCTAGCAACTCGTTTTGTTTACCTTTCACTACCTCGAACCCGGAACATGTACCTTCTCTCTATTCCTCTGCACAGAACATCCTTCTACTCATCATCTTTCAGCATATCTATTCCACGCCTCTGGAATTCTCTCCCTGACCACGTCAGAGACTGTCGGACAATATCAAAATTCAAATTTAAATTAAAAAATCACATTCTAGTTCGTGGAATTGTTTGTTGAACACGTCAGGTTGCGCAACTTCACCTTAACCCATGACATATAGTAAATATTGTAACTATGCTGTTGTAAAATTGAAAATTAATATGTAATGTATTTATTATTATTATTATTATTATTATTATTATTATTATTATTATTGCTACTATTATTATTATTATTATTATTATCATTATTATTATTATTATTATTATTATCATTATTATTATTATTATTATTATTATTATTATTATTATTATTGTCAGTTATCAATATCATCATTGCTATCTCTGTTTTCTTTCTTTTCGTTGTATTAGCTCGATGAGAGCTCTATAATGTACTTTTGACTCTGTTGACCCTCTATAGGGCTTTAACTTAATTTGTATCATTTTCATCAGCGTTTGTATTTCTTTTTTGTATTTATATGTGCTATCTGGTAGGATGGAAGAGAAGGCCTTATGGCCTTAATCCTGTCAGATTAAATAAATTATTATTATGATTAGTAGGACTATTTATATGAAAACAATTCTTTTATTGCATACACATATAATAGTCAAATAAATTTGAAATTGGTCTGTATATGTGATGCACATTGTTCTTTCTCTATTGACATCTCTCCTTCAACAAGGAGTATAATGTTACATTATAATGCGTCATATTAGAAGAGTTCTCATTTTGTCGATAATCCACTAGAGCAGTGGTGGCGAAAATGTAATCGTGCGCCGAGCCACTGTGTAACCTGCAACGTGCATAGCACCTATGGAGGGAGGCGGATACCCGAAGGGGAAGTGAAGCAACCGTCTGACCTATTAACGGATTTTCATTTTCCTTACGTCAAGCACTTAAATATAATTTTATACAGTACAAGGCTACAAACTAATGTTTAGTACGTGTAACGAAGAAAGAAATGAACAACGAATGAACAATATCACAACCTAAAATTAACTGTCTTCAGAATGTCTCTGCGACAAAGTTTCAAAAGCAGGGATTATGTCACTTACTGCCAGTCGTAGTTGATCACGAAGGTATTTGTCTGTCAGTCGTGATCTAAATTTGGTTTTTACTATTTTCATTGTTGAAAATAATTTTTCACAAACGTAAGTTGTAGCGAACTTGGCTTCAACAGAGCAAGCGAAAGAACGAAGCTTCGGATATTTATTTTTTGGCAAAGATTTGAAAGTTCAACGTTTGTCAAGTCCTTACATCTAGCTTTCATTTGACATCACATAGTAAATCAGTGAGTTCAAATTGAAGAGCTAACCACATTATTCGTACATCTGCTGAAAAAGGGTCGACGTACAGAGATGATGATGATGATGATGATGATGGTGATGATGATGATAACAACAACAATAACACTTAACCTTTTAATGTTTCATCGGTAACATGTAGTACAATGTCGTTTTATGTTATACAACCGTTTTCCTCGTAATACTTGTGAACAAATCATACATTTAATATTCTCATCATATTGAAAACAAAAAAATGCGTCCTCCCATCCTACTTGGAACTTTCGTACATGGTTTCAAGAGAGACATATGCCACTCGCAGTTCAGAGACAAATACAAATGAAACGGAGTTTGACTCCAGTGAGTGAGAGGCCCAGGTTGGCGGAGGTTAGAAGCAAGCGAAATGCACAGCTATCACTGCGAGCCACAATGTCTCGCGAGTCACGTTCTCGCCACGGCTGCACTAGAGTGTAGCGCGAACGGATTATTCAAAGAGAGATGAGAAATCGCATGATATTTGAATAAGAATATTTCAAAATAATAAATAAAAAATATATAAAATAAGATAGCATTATATTAGGCCTATATTACTATTAAATAAGATATTTGAGTTGCTGGAGAAAGAACTAAGGAAGAGACTAATGAAGTGCTTTCTGTGGAGTGTAGCATTATATGGGGCAGAAACAGGACATTAGGACGAAATGAAGAGAAACGACTAGAAGCATTTCAAATGTGGATATGGAGAAGGATGGAACGTGTGAAATGGACCGACAGAATAAGAAACGAAGCTGTGTTGGAAAGAGTGAGTGAAGAAAGAATGATGCTGAAACTGATCAGGAGAAAAAGAAATTGGCTGGGACACTGGATGAGAAGAAACTGGCTACTGAAGGATGCACTGGAAGGAATGGTGAACGGGAGAAGAGTTCGGGGCAGAAGAAGATATCAGATGATAGACAACATTAAGATATATATGGATCATATGAGGAGACAAAGAGGAAGGCAGAAAATATGAAAGACTGGAAAATGCTGGGTTTGCAGTGAAAGATCTGCACTTGGGCAGAATACTATAAAAAACTTAATATATTTCATTGGCCAGCACGTCCTTGGCCTCCTGCAGTACGAAATTCATGGGTAAACATTTGACAATCGCTGTAGAAATCATGACGAGTGAAACAGCAAAATTGAACGATGTCTTTAACGAAACCCCACACGAAAAAGTCAGGAGGGGTTAGATCTGGGGAGTTTGGGGACCAAGCCAAGAGATAATTGCTTCTCGTACTGGGTTTTACCTGCGACCTCCTGCATGTTTTTTTTTTTTTTTTTTAACACGGAACTATTTTTACAAATATTCGATACCACAACATTATGGAATCGTTTTTAGGTACATTACGCACACCGTACTCACGTCGAAATTCCCTTTGAACCCTTTCAACACTCTCAAATTTAGCATACCAAAGAACACATTGTGCCCTCTGTTTATTTGTTGTTGATTTAATCATCTGCGATTTTCATTTGTCCTTTCAGAGTATGCATTGTTGATTGTCATGGAAACTCCTATATTTTAACCATAATATAACAAGGAAGAAATTTTTCCTACTATCATAATAGCTTTATAATAATAAATTAATATTATCCATACCCAAACGGCTCAGACTGTATAATTAGCTTTTACTATCCATTTCAGCTCCAGTTTTCTTAAGTTTTAGTCGTGTCTCTTTGTCTACCCTTTTTATTTTTAACGTGTCTGATTCTAAAATATATTTATCACGAGTGACTGGATTAGTCGCTACAACAAGAAGTCACATTTGACTCTGTGTATTGTGTTTTTAAGAGTACACCAGTCCATCTTCGTACACGAGAACTGTACACCAGTTAATCCTGAAGTAGTGCATTCCCCATTATACTCACCAGAGCAGTGTAGGCGTCTTCTGTTTGAATGCCTGTTTACGCGTGTAATGTACAGTACAATGCAGACCTGCTGGCTGACTGAAACAACGGATGCTCATCCAGTAGAATATCGCCACCTGTTTGACTATAATTATATGTGTACAAAACCAACTTTGCTTATCATAAAATAAATAAATTTTCATTAACGTTTTCGATACTTGTGTATCATCTTCAGATGTGAAGTTAGATTAATATGATGAAAACCTTGCCTATTAGATAGAACTTAATGTGGTAATTTTCGTGTCATATTAGTGTGATCGCTTGGACTTAACTTATATGATATACATGCTATGTTAGGTTAAATCACTGCGAGTCATGTGATATGATCTAAAATATAAAATAAAACTGTTTAAGAATTGTAACCACTATTAGCGTAGTTATTGAAATGTGAACACTTTGTATAAACACTTTAAAAGTTTAAATCACTTTGAACATGTGTTGGCTGTATTTGCCGATTTAAATCACTGCAAGTCATGTGATATGATCTAAAATATAAAATAAAACTGTTTAAGAATTGTAACCACTATTAGCGTAGTTATTGAAATGTGAACACTTTGTATAAACGCTTTAAAAATTTAGATCACTTTGAACATGTGTTGGCTGTATTTGCCGATTTAAATCACTGCAAGTCATGTGATATGATCTAAAATATAAAATAAAACTGTTTAAGAATTGTAACCACTATTAGTGTAGTTATTGAAATGGGAACACTTTGTATAAACACTTTAAAAGTTTAAATCACTTTGAACATGTGTTGGCTGTATTTGCTGATTTAAATCACTGCAAGTCATGTGATATGATCTAAAATATATTAAAAATATATAAAAATAAAACTGTGATTTAAACTTTTAAAGTGTTTATACAAAGTGTTCACATTTCAATAACTACGCTAATAGTGGTTACAATTCTTAAACAGTTTTATTTTATATTTTAGATCATATCATATGACTCGCAGTGATTTAACCTAACATAGCATGTATATCATAGATCAACCTAAGTTAAGTCCAAGCAACCACACTAATATGACCCGAAAATTACAACATTAAGTTCCATCTAATAGGCAAGGTTTTCATCATATTAATCTAACTTCACATCTGAAGATGATACACAAGTATCGAAAACGTTAATGAAAATTTGTTTTGTACACATATAATTATAGTCAAACATTAATAGCTTATCGGCAAACTTCAACATGAAATTGATCGCCACCTGTGTTGCCATGTTGTGCTGCCATACCTCAATAACGAAGCGATGTTTGTACAATCATTTTTGTTTAGTTTTAATCGTATGCAATTCACTCTCTCTTTCCAGTGCCTATACTTTAAGAATTGCAAGGGCGGTATTTGGAACATTGACTCGTCCTCGGTGGCCTTGTGGTTGCCATGGATCTGAGGTTCGTGTGTTCGAAGCCCGTCGAGGATAATTGATTTTAAATTACGACAAAATCGTAGCATGGCATTATTACCGGATAAATTGACTTCTACGAGTTGGTCATTAGTAGAGCAGTGCAAAGGGAGCAGTTGTTCGACACACCGGCAACAGGGCAAGGGTTGTAAAATCACCTTGTGTACCCACAGAGGTCTGACTCTGCAGTACACAGGATAGCTGCAAGCAGTAGGTACAGAAGCAAACGTCAGTACTGAAGGAACAACAGTTCGGTTCTAGTGTTACGATGTCTAAGCGGAGCAAATTCGTTCGGCAAAGTTTGAGACTTAATTCCGAATATGGTGATATTTTTGATTGATTAAAGCATAAAACAAATTGGAATACATTGAATCGAATTATGTGTTTATTCCTGATTGTATAACAGCTTTAGAAAAGTCTGGTACAAAACTGGTTGATCAGATTTCCCTACTGCGAAATATCTGGAAGGAAGTGACTCAAGTAGACGATAAAATTGGTAAAATAATATCTGCGAAAATAACAAATAAGTTGAAAAAAATGGTGGATATTATAAACTCTGAAAGATTAGTGACAGTATTTCTGGAGATAAGGATTCCTTTGAAGAACTAACAGAAGTTGAAAAAAATGTTTTACAGGATTTTACGTATGCCCCAGTTGTCTCAACAGACGTAGAAAGATTCTTCTCCATATATAAGGCCATGCTATCAGGTAGACGAAAATCGTTTTCTGTTAATAACGTACAAATGTCATTTTTTGTGAATTGTAACAATATTTGGAAGAAATCTGATAACGTATCACATGTGCATTAATAAATCACACTCATTGTAAAGAAAAGGAAAAACAAAAAAAAACAATTTTTCAAGTGCTTTTGCGAATAGAATATCATGAACCCGTTACAAATAAACAGTGATTTTGTTTGCGTTCTGTATGAAATCATACATGTATACAGTATATTATTTGTTTAGGATGAAATGGTTAATTAGTTTTGTAATTTTGAAATCTTACTAAAGTATCTGTAGGAAATTAATTGTAGAAACGTTAGGGAACTGTGTCATTTCTATTGTGTCGTCTGTACGTCAACACATCGTGTACCTGACCGTCGCTTGTACACAGGGAACACGCCGAGTAACGTCGGAACCCTTGCTATGATGCCATTCTGTCTGTCATGTGCTCCGTCTGCACCGCTCTAGTCATTAGTCATTACGGGGCGGATGTTGATGACCAGACATCGAGATTTTGGACCCGATAGAATAAGTTTACTACGTCCGTACTATAGGCAGCTTTTTCATTGTGTTGGAGTCGGCAGAAGAAGAGACATGTGTACGTGAAACCAAGTTCAGTCCAGTCTGCTGGTACTGTACAGTGACATTCCAAAAAAAGGCAACTAATTTATCAAACATTAAAATAAAATGATTGTTAGAGGAGAAAAATTCTATGGGACCAAAAAATTAATCTTTACATAGATTAAAATAAAAAACCTATCATGCGAAATTTTCAAGATTAATTAATATGCATTTCCTTTCGGCTTCTGTCATAAGCACAAGTGCAATACTTACTCAACATACATAATAATTCTGCACAGCATACACAACTTATGAAGTACAATACATGGTACTGTTACAATGTAGCCTGCTACAACACACATTCTGAAGGTCTCAAAACTAAACTTTCTTCGGTAGTCGGCAAGACAAAGTTTTTATTGGGAGAAGCTCCGCTCTACATCACATGATGTAATGGATTTATTTTAGTAGGTTATTTTACGACGCTTTATCATCTTACGTGATTTAGCGTGTGAATGAGATGAAGATGATAATGCCAGTGAAATAAGTCCGGGGTCCAGCACCGAAAGTTATCCAGCATTTGTTCATATTGGGTTGAGGGGGGAAAAGCCCGGAAAAAACCTCAACCAGGTAACTTGCCCCGACCGGGAATCGAACCCGGGCCACCTGGTTTCGCGGCCAGACGCGCTAACCGTTACTCCACAGGTGTGGATGATGTAATGAATGCAAAACGAAAAAGACTAAGTCATTGAAATCTATCTTCGCTACCCCAGCAGTGTCCGTAGACTTCTTCCCTGCTAGCATGTCTTTTATGTCACAGAATATCGCATATATTCTTAGACTAATCACATAGATGCACAGATCAAAACTAGACTACTAGCTATCTCCTGTCCTCTCTTCTGATAAACTGAACTAGGTGTACGGGACTGTTTTTATTGTCAGAACAGTACCTCCTCTCCCTGCCTTATGAGTATGACTGAGTAAATAAAGCACATGGGACGACAGGTAGGTCGCTACCATCCCTGCCCCCACCCACTAAAGTCCAGCTATCCAACTTGAAATCGCTCTGTTTTCATCTATCGGGTCTAAAGTCTCTAAGGCTGTTGATGACCTAAAATAGCTAAAAAGATCAATAAAATGTCCTAACATTTACATGAAAATACGTTAAAAGTTAAAAAATACTTTAAATATTAATAAATTGGAGGCAGGAAATTCTGTGTGGACAGATAATAAACATAAAAAAGCGAATAGTTTTAAAATAAACCAAAATTACTCTATGTTTCTGTTTTCTTTCTATTAAAAATTATATTTTCAATTAATGAAATTCACTAATGACTATTATAGTGTATACTGCAACACAGACTAAGATATGATTTTTATATTAAAGTAAAGCTAACATTTGAAGCGTTGGGATAAATAAATAAATAAATTATTTATTTATTTATTTATTTATTTATTTTATTAATCAATCAATAAATAAATAAATAAATAAATAAATAAATCAATCAATCAATCAATCAATAAATTAAGTAATAAATAAATAAATAAATAAATTAATTAATTAATAAATAAATAAATTAATTAATTAATTTATAAATAAATAAATTAATAAATTAATAAATAAATAAATAAATAAATAAAATTAAATTAAATTATGGTTTATTTAAGCACACTCCTAACTGCAGAGGTTATATCAGCGTCGCCGGTGTGCCGGAATTTTGTCCCGCAGTTCTTTTACATGCCAGTAAATGTACTGACGTGAGCCTGTCGCATTTAAACACACTTAAATGCCATCGACCTGGGCCGGGATTAAACCCACAACCTCGAGGATAGAAGACCAGCGCTATACTGACTAAGCTATCTACGCCGACAAGTAAATAAATAATTGAGTAAATAAATTAATGAAAGCAAATAAATAACTAATTAAATAAGAAAGTATGTAAATTAGTAAATAAATAATTACCAACATCATTATTTGAATAAGTATCTAATGCAGTGGTCGTCAGAACTCGCTGAAATGGGTAAAGTGCAAGGAGTGCAATAAAATATGATCCGTCGTGCAGAGGGGATAGGGAAACAGCATACCCGCCACCAGCCACGAATTCACGCTAGTGCAATGTCATATCCGCGGGTAAGAGACGCTAGCTCGAGGGTGCACTGTGCTGATGACCGCTGATCTAAAGGAAAATTGCAAGCATTTTTACTCCTTCAAAATTTCTCTATGAATTACTTCCCAAATGAACGTGACGTATCCCTATGGATTGCAGTATACAGAAAAGGCGTATTTGATAGTGCTTAGAATATCTGCGGACTTGACTTCCGAGACGGAGTCACTCCTGCACGGAGCACGCGCTTTCTGTCAGAGTGCGCTGCCAAGCAATAGTCATTATCGTTCAATTCGGGTCTTCCCTTCTGTAACAGACATTCTCACTGTTTGTTATCTCTACAGTCGGTCTAAATCACTGTCATTAGACAAGAGTGCACATCTGGTTTCGTTCTACCTGAGGGAAGAAGCAGTGGTGGATTGTTTAAAAGAGTAGCAGCTTGCAGTTTTTCCATTGCTGGCGATGGAAAAGATTTCACGACGTTTTCAAGGAACGCAACCTTAACTCTGCCCACCACAAATACAGGGACATCATTTTATTTTTACTAAAATTTTTAATATTAACCTGGCTATACCTCTAGATCAACGCCGTTTGCTACCCCCTTCCACGACTGGAGTTCGATGATACTGGCGTAATATACAACCAAATCACTTTACTAGGTATAGGAGGGAAGAAGAGTAGTTCATCCATTTACGTAAACTAGGAAATATCGCGCTTTTGAGTTTGATAATTTTCATTAGGTTTTTGTTTAATCGAAATACAGTACAGTATTAACAATGAGTGTTTTTACTCACGAACTGAGCTGTCCATGCGGACATAGGCTATTCATTGTGCAATGTATATTATACTGTCTACAGCACATTAGCGTACAATATAGAGAATGAAGTTAAATTGAAAAATAATCATAATATGGATATTTAAACACATTTTTGAAAATGGTGGCCATTCATTTCGATACAGGCTTCAGTTCTAATGTGCATATTATCGCACTATAGACTATTGTACCTAATCCCAATTACCAGTTTCGTCCTTCGTACTAGTAACTCATGTTGAAATAATTCTGTACCTACTCTATAAAAGAGTACCTTACGTACTGTAAATTCAATCTTCACTTCTGCCCGATCCGAAAAGATAAAATTACTCAGACATACTATCTACTGTTCGTCCAAGTGGTTATGTCGTAGGGTCGTAGAAAGGGAGGAAATCACGTGACAGTTAATTACTTAACGAGGCCCTTTTATTTAAGTTATTTTAAACAGTTGTATAATATTACGTAGACGTCCAATTCCTAACAGAAATTAATGTTCTCAGAAAAGAGCTAAGACAGCCCAGCCACTAGCTGGCGAATAAAAGCTGGTGGGGGAAACCAGGATACGACGTAGGCAAATGGACGACAGTACCTGTGCGAAAATGATTCAATATTGAAAGTTTTTTCGTCACTGGAAAACGCGAACATATTTTTGGAACGTACTGTTTACTATGACCGTAAGGCTACTATGACTGTATATGCGGTCTTGGATCTGTGTGCAGGACGGTTGAACTTCATTAGTAGAAGGGGTGGGAGTGAAGTAGATTTAAAAACTCAGGTACAATAAAAAATGAAGTAAAAATAAAATGATGTCCCTGTACAACCCGCCATCGCCGGGTTTTGAATTCGGTCTGAGGTAGCCGTAAGCCAGCGATTTACCAGCTGAGCTGCAAAGGCGTCTATACTCTGTGTTTCATACAGAGTGAAGCCTCCCACTGAAATTTCAAACGGTCTGAACACATCGAGGCAGGATACTCTTACAGGACGTTAGTTGAACAAAACAAATTCAACTGAAGAAATATGTATGTAATATCCTATACCGCCTATTAAATAGAAAGTAATCACTAAGCACACACGAGCCACCGGCGTAGCGCGTTTTTGCCTGCTGATCCGGAGTTGCGCTCGGGCGTGGGTTCGATTCCCGCTGCGCTGGTTTTTTCAGAGGTTTTCTCCAACCTTAAGACGAATGTCAGGTACTCTATAGCGAATCCTCGACATCAACTCGCCAAATACCATCTCGCTATCACCAATTCCATCGACGTTAAATAACTCAGTAGTTGATACAGCCCACGGCATGGCGCGTCCTCAGGTTGCGAATCGAGGAGACGGCCTCCAGATATGGAGGGTAGCTGTGAATATATTGAATAAGCAGTCGCGGACAGCCGATGAGGGGTGGTCCTCCAGCTTGGGGGTTGGGCGAAGGGCTAACAACCCATCACCGTAAAAAACAGCTTGTTACGAATCGTTCAAGTAAGTGGACTCTCACTTTGAGAGAGGAACACAGATTAAGGGTGTTTGAGAATAAGGTGCTAAGGAAAATATTTGGGGCTAAGAGGGATGAAGTTACAGGAGAATGGAGAAAGTTACACAACACAGAACTGCACGCATTGTATTCTTCATCTGACATAATTAGGAACATTAAATCCAGACGTTTGAGATGGACAGGGCATGTATCACGTATGGGCGAATCCAGAAATGCATATAGAGTGTTAGTTGGGAGGTCGGAGGGAAAAAGACCTTTAGGGAGGCCGAGACGTAGATGGGAAGATAATATTAAAATGGATTTGAGGGAGGTGGGATATGATGATAGAGAATGGATTAATCTTGCTCAGGATAGGGACCAATGGCGGGCTTATGTGAGGGCGGCAATGAACCTGCGGGTTCCTTAAAAGTCAGTAAGTAAATAAGTTGATACAGCGTCGTTAAATAACCAAGTAAAAAATACCAAGCGTGTCAATCAGAATATCCATCATCCTGAATGAAAAGTACTTAATTGTAAATGACGTGTTTGAAAACTGAACTTAACTACATTACAAGCAGGCCTAGGCTAAAGGATGATAACAAAAAACGTTAACGTGTTGTAGAAATATCCTGCCAAAAATGTATAGGCCCTATGGCAGTAAGAAGCACACCCCAACCCTTCTTGTTATTGATTGGCAAGGTTCTCCCTAACGTTGAAACTCAAGGGAGGAAGTTTCCTTCTATCTGAAAAAACAGAGGGCTTCCCTTCTCCTTACGCTGTTGCTAAGCATCTGATATAGTAATTTCATGTATGAAGTCGAAATGAAGATGTTTATAGCGAGGGCTGCGGGGTTGCTGCCGAGGGTGCAAGTGCCCCGAGGTTTAAATATGAAATTTCGCAAAAGGTTCATACATTATTTTGTGGCGCACGTCTAGACCGTAATTGAATAAATTAAAACTTTTTGATAAGAGTTCCAAGTTAGAAATTCGCTTTTTATTTGTATGTCTTGTTTAGCGTGTTTTGTTTTGGTATGTACGGAATGTGTATACTAGAAAAAAAAAAAAAAGAATACGTAGAATAAAATATATTCGTTGAGGGAGGCCATGCATGATGATATTATTTCTTTCTTGTTAAATTACCAGTCTCTGAATTTAATAAACAATGTTCTGTTATGTTGGAAATGACGTCGAGACCTATTGAAACCGAAATTCTTCTGGTGTTGTTATTAAAGTAAAACAAGCTGAAGTTGTGTATAAAGTGAAAATTAAAATTAAGGTGACATTCAACATTTAATTTTTTAAGGTGACATGTATTTATCTAGCCTGACGAGTTTACTTCCTTGGTTTGAATTGTAAATTATTTAAAAATAGCGTGTAAGAGGGCCTTAGACTAGAAATGTTTAGTTTAAATGTAGTTCTGTTTATAAGTATGCATAAGGATGTAATTATTTGACTTATTTGAACTGTTGTATCAGTGAAGCGAGGTGAGTCAGTGAAGTTATGGTTTTACAGTGCAGTGAACAGTTCCGATCAGTGATAATTTATAGCGTCAATGAAATGTGTTCTATAGTGTCAGTGAAATGTGTGCTAAAGTGTCAGTGAAATGCGTCATAGTGCCACTACAGGGAATGAGATGAGAGTAAAGTGAAAGACTATTGAAACTTATGTAGGACCTATACATAATTATGTAGGTTGTGTTGTAAAATTAGGTATTTTATTTTATGTTTTATTATTATTGTGTTAAATTTCATTGTGTATTCTTATTGTATTGTGTATAAAATTGTATATGTGTTGTAAATTGTATTGTGTATTGTAGATTTTATTGTGTATTGCTTATCATTTTATTGTGTATTGTTAATATTGTGTATACCACTGCCACCGGGTGCTTGTCTTGTTTAGCGTGTTTTGTTTTGGTATGTACGGAATGTGTATACTATAAAAAAAAGATTACGTAGAATAAAAAATATTCGTTGAGGGAGGCCATGCATGATGATATTATTTCTTTCTTGTTAAATTACCAGTCTCTGAATTTAATAAACAATGTTCTGTTATGTTGGAAATGACGTCGAGACCTATTGAAACCGAAATTCTTCTGGAGTTGTTATTAAAGTAAAACAAGCTGAAGATATGTTTTTGCTAATTAAATATAAGTAAGGGTGTCGGATACGGGTGTCATTCTTGATCCCACAATCCGTTTCGAGATGTATGAGCAACAGCCACAAGAGGTGTGTCGTGAAAAACAAATGAGCCTTGTTGTCAGCATCTTGGAGCACAATACCACAACACACATTGGACAGTTTTTGGGCTCATGTTCGGTGCCCGTGCCACGATCCCACGAGAAACTTTAAATCGAATTAAGTAATTTAAAATTTCAAAATTTCTGATGCAACGATTGATGCCATAGGATTTCATGTGTTAAAATCATCTTAGCTATAATTAGTGATCATTTGTACCGAACAAGCTTTTATTGTAAATGATTTCCTATGTTTTCGTATCATTTAACTTAATGTTTTCTTTTTCCTTTCAAATTGTCACACAATTGGTTTTAATGATTATTCTTTATGAATTGATTAGTAGGCCGATCTATTCGAACCCTTATTTGTATGTGTATGTATGTATTTACACTGCAAGTGGGCAAGCACCCGGTGGCGGTGGTATATACAATATTAACAATACACAATAAAATGATAAGCAATACACAATAAAATGATAAGCAATACACAATAAAATCTACAATACACAATACAATTTACAACACATATACAATTTTATACACAATACAATAAGAATACACAATAAAATTTAACACAATAATAATAAGACATAAAATAAAATACCTAATTTTACAACACAACCTACATAATTATGTATAGGTCCTACATAAGTTTCAATAGTCTTTCACTTTACTCTCATCTCACTCCCTGTAGTGGCACTATGACGCATTTCACTGACACTTTAGCACATATTTCACTGACACTCTGTAACACATTTCACTGACACTATAGAACACATTTCATTGACGCTATAAATTATCACTGATCGGAACTGTTCACTGCACTGTAAAACCATAACTTCACTGACTCACCTCGCTTCACTGATACAACAGTTCAAATAAGTCAAATAATTACATCCTTATGCATACTTATAAACAGAACTACATTTAAACTAAACATTTCTAGTCTAAGGCCCTCTTACACGCTATTTTTAAATAATTTACAATTCAAACCAAGGAAGTAAACTCGTCAGGCTAGATAAATACATGTCACCTTAAAAAATTAAATGTTGAATGTCACCTTAATTTTAATTTGCACTTTATACACAACTTTTTAAATTATTCTTGAATCTCCTTAAGGAAGGACAGCCCTCAAAGACCGCTGCAGGTAGGTCATTCCAATCATTTAGGGCGGCTTTTTTGTAAAAAATTGTTAAACAAACTACTTATTTTTTTTGGCCCTAGGGCCTATAATAGTTATTTATACAACAATCATATAATGATAGCTATTGAGACACGAGTGTCTTAATAGCCATTATATGAGAGTTACATAAACTGTTTTTCTACGACATGTAGTAAGGTTAGACAAAAATTAATTAAATCATTAAAAATTCAAATTAATGTTTAGATACATACGTCTTTATATTGACAATATGGAAGTATGAATATGGTTTTAGATAGTGGGAAACAAAATAATGCCAGTGATTCTTATTTGCAGTTCCTACAGGTACGAAAATAAATAACAACAACAACAATAATAATAATAATAATAATAATAATAATAATAATAATAATAATACTTTATTGCCAGAACAAAGATACATATTGATTTTTTGTATAAGAACTCTTTAGCACCCCAGAAAGAGTAAGTTACATATTCGTGCTCGGGGGCATTCCACATAAGTTAATGTTAAGACATTTTTTTGAATAACAGAGTAAAAAGTAATAAGAAAAAGAAGAAGAAAAAAACACATATCACAGTAATTGAACTTTAATTTTTTTCTGTTAACATGAATTTAATCATAGCAATGAAATAACAGTTCCTTTTTGTAAGTTTTAACTTTGACTGAAATATAAAAAATATTGAATAACGTCTTATTCAAGCAATTTTGATGAAATGGAAATAATGGAGGAAGTTGTAAAAATGAGGAAATGGACAAATTATTCGATATTGCAGTTCGATTAAAGCACCGTCATTTCGATACAAATGATCATTGCATAATAACTTCATTTCAATATACCCTAGTCGTAGAAAAAAGTTTTTAGACCCTCAAAGATATAATGGGCTGTGTTAGCCTACTATATCGTATCCATAGAGAAGTTGAACAATAATTATGGACTAGTGATCCACAAAATAATTTAGAGACTTGTTTAAAATATTAGAAGTTTATTTCACTGAATTACAGTCGATGACTGAAGGGTACAAGTCTCGGTTCTTGTAAGATATGAAGCATTAAATATCATTGCATAAATAATAATCGGTTATTAAAAGTGACATTATGGGAATATTTGTGATCAACACGTCACAAGAGATTTCTGTGGAATGAAGATATTTCTACATGATTTAAAAGGCTGTGGAGATGAAAGGAGGAAATGATTCCTAATACTGATGCTCAAGTGTTTCGTTAGGACCAAAGCTGTCTTATCCATCTCCAAACTGGCTAAGAAACGAATAAAACTGTCTTGCGAGAAATTTAGGTTAAGAAAGATAAACAACCTGTGGCACTTAGTGGTGTAGTGAAAAGAGACATTAAAGCAAAAATGTGGAAAAAGTTTTCGTGTCTGGTGCAGCTATATTAATAACCGTGTTTTTCTGTGAAAGCCAGGTTCTCTTTTTACGATGTTATGGCATGTGATATACTTCTATGTTGCTATTAACAAAATTTCTCAGTTGAAATGAATGAACGCCTTCCATTACTGCAACACTTCACACAAATCTTTCAATGAAATTAAATTGTAAAGTAATGTCAAAACTAGTCACTTATATTATCTACTTCAGGTTTATTGCACTTATTTATTTGTATATTTCTTTATAAATTAATTTTAAGTTTATTTTATATGTTATTTTATTGCTGTAATTACTGTAATTTTATTGCGTAATTATTGTAGTAATTTTTGTAATTATTGTAGTAGTTTTTATTGTAGGAGATATTTTATTTTATAATATCACTGCCACCGGATGTGTATTCAAACTGCAGTGCTAATAAATAAATAAATAAATAAATAAATAAATAAAAAATAAAAAAATAAAAAAATAAAAAAATAGAAAATAGAAAATAGAAAATAGAAAATAGAAAATAGAAAATAGAAAATAGAAAATAAAAAATAAAAAATAAAAAATAAAAAATAAAAAATAAAAAATAAAAAATAAAAAATAAAAAATAAAAAATAAAAAATAAAAAATAAAAAATAAAAAATAAAAAATAAAAAATAAAAAATAAAAAATAAAAAATAAAAAATAAAAAATAAAAAATAAAAAATAAAAAATAAAAAATAAAAAATAAAAAATAAAAAATAAAAAATAAAAAATAAAAAATAAAAAATTAAAAATTAAAAATTAAAAATTAAAAATTAAAAATTAAAAATTAAAAATTAAAAATTAAAAATTAAAAATTAAAAATTAAAAATTAAAAATAAAAAATAAAAAATTAAAAATTAAAAATTAAAAAACGAAAAACGAAAAACGAAAAACGAAAAACGAAAAAACAAAGAAACAAGGGAACAAAAGAATAAAGAATAAAGAATAATGAATAATGAATAATGAATAATGAATAAAGAATAAAAATAATAAATAACAATTAAAAATTAAAAATTAAAAATTAAAAATTAAAAATTAAATATTAAAAATTAAATATTAAAAATTAAAAAATAAAAAATAAAAAATAATAAAAGAAAAACGAAAAACAAAAAAAAAACAAAAAGCAAAGAAACAAAGGAATAAAGAATAATGAATAATGAATAATGAATAAAAATAATAAATAAAAATAAAAAATAAAAAATTAAAAATTAAAAATTAAAATTAAAAAATAATAAATGAAAAATGAAAAATGAAAAATAATAAATAAATAAATAAATAAATAAATATACTATACATTAAGGAATGCTCTTATTGTTCACTACCGCGGCTACTTGATCATTAGTAACTTTTCTTACAACAATGTGACTTTTATTTCTACCATTAACCATACACACGTCGACAATGTTTATTCCACTCAACACAGCAACACAGTAGTCGTTATTGCACTCCACACAGCGACAATGACAATACACGTGTATTATTGAGAAGAACAACAATGTACTCCTAAGTTCAACTAATGTTCATAAAGCACTATGTACAGAACAAAACTCTCAGTTCACAGTTCGTTCGCCTTGGCTAGTTCTTCTAGCTCACTCACTCAAGTTCACTGTACGTCGAACCCAAGCCTTCAAATACAGTTCACTGCACTTCGAACCCAAGACTTCCGGATACGCCGCACTCGCCTGGACGCTGCCACAGTTACGGACTCAAGTTCACTGCACGTCGAACCCAAGCCTTCAAATACAGTTCACTGCACTTCGAACCCAAGACTTCCGGATACGCCGCACTCGCCTGGACGCTGCCACAGTTACTCACTTAAGTTCACTGCACGTCGAACTCAGATCCACTGGATACGTCTCTGCTGTCCAAGATAAGGCTAACTAGCTCTCGTTCGCAGCTGACTAACCGGCCCCCGTCGGCACTCACGGTGTTATTTATTTACCACGATCGTGTAGAATGTTCTGCGTCGCGAAGCATCTGGACCTCTACAACAATCCATTTCCAGGCGCTTCCTGACCTCCCTCCGCTCCGTGCCGTAGTCTTCTTCCCTTCGCCCCGCTCCGCACCACAACGCCCGCCGAAGCTCGAGTCTCGTTTCCCCGCGCCCTCTCTTCCGCCGGACGCGTGCGCTCACTCCCGAGGCAACCAGCCCTGATGATGGCCAATAGCAGGTAACAAGGTAACAAAATTTAACACGTCAAAGATACATAATACGTTTTCCAAAGTGATAGTGTTAAAAGTTGTGTAATAAGATGTATATAGAATTAATTACATCCTTCTATACCATATTTTGGAATAGAATTAATTACATCTTTCCACACCATATTTTGGAATAGAATTAGTTACATCTTTCCATACCATATTTTGGAACAGAATTAATTGCATCTTTCTATACCATATTTTGGAACAGAATTAATTACATCTTTCTATACCATATTTTGGAATAGAATTAATTACATCTTTCTATACCACATTTTGGAATAGAATTAATTACATCTTTCCACACCATATTTTGGAATAGAATTAGTTACATCTTTCCATACCATATTTTGGAACAGAATTAATTACATCTTTCTATACCATATTTTGAAATAGAATTAATTACATCTTTCCATACCATATTTTGCAACAGAATTAATTACATCTTTCCATACCATATTTTGGAATAGAATTAATTACATCTTTCTATACCATATTTTGGAACAGAATTAATTACATCTTTCTATATCATATTTTGGAACAGAATTAATTACATCTTTCTATACCATATTTTGGAACAGAATTAATTACATCTTTCTATATCATATTTTGAAATAGAATTAATTACATCTTTCTATATCATATTTTGGAAGAGAATTAATTACATCTTTCTATACCATATTTTGGAATAGAATTAATTACGTCTTTCTATATCATATTTTGGAACAGAATTAATTACATCTTTCTATACCATATTTTGGAACAGAATTAATTACATCTTTCTATACCATATTTTGGAACAGAATTAATTACATCTTTCTATATCATATTTTGGAACAGAATTAATTACATCTTTCTATACCATATTTTGGAAGAGAATTAATTACATCTTTCTATATCATATTTTGGAATAGAATTAATTACATCTTTCTATATCATATTTTAGAAGAGAATTAATTACATCTTTCTATACCATATTTTGGAATAGAATTAATTACGTCTTTCTATATCATATTTTGGAACAGAATTAATTACATCTTTCTATACCATATTTTGGAACAGAATTAATTACATCTTTCTATACCATATTTTGGAACAGAATTAATTACATCTTTCTATACCATATTTTGGAACAGAATTAATTACATCTTTCTATACCATATTTTGGAACAGAATTAATTACATCTTTCTATACCATATTTTGGAACAGAATTAATTACATCTTTCTATAACATGTTTTGGAACAGAATTAATTACATCTTTCTATACCATATTTTGGAACAGAATTAATTACATCTTTCTATACCATATTTTGGAACAATTAATTACATCTTTCTATACCATATTTTGGAACAGAATTAATTACATCTTTCTATACCATATTTTGGAACAGAATTAATTACATCTTTCTATATCATATTTTGGAACAGAATTAATTACATCTTTCTATACCATATTTTGGAACAGAATTAATTACATCTTTCTATATCATATTTTGGAACAGAATTAATTACATCTTTCTATACCATATTTTGGAACAGAATTAATTACATCTTTCTATACCATATTTTGGGACAGAATTAATTACATCTTTCTATATCATATTTTGGAACAGAATTAATTACATCTTTCTATACCATATTTTAGAACAGAATTAATTACATCTTTCTATACCATATTTTGGAACAGAATTAATTACATCTTTCTATATCATATTTTGGAACAAAATTAATTACATCTTTCTATATCATATTTTGGAACAGAATTAATTACATCTTTCTATATCATATTTTGGAACAAAATTAATTACATCTTTCTATATCATATTTTGGAACAGAATTAATTACATCTTTCTATACCATATTTTGGAACAGAGGGAGTATCAATTCTCCTGCTGATATAGAACTCATATCTGCTGTGTTATAGCTGGAAATGCTACCGCTTACGTCATAAAAGGGGACATGTCATTTCCATCAACATATAAATTCAATCTGCGATGGCCTATTTTATTTGTAAATGTATGCTAAGAGTGGGAGAACTTGACGACTCAAACTACTTCGATAAACAAACTTCGACAAATTGGTTCCCGTCTGCGACAGAATGAAATGCGTACAATAACTCTGAGAGGATGAATATAAACTTCCTGAAAGGGAGAAGAAAAAAAGTATCAAAGAGTTGCATTACATACAAGACGATCTCGACCGCTTTGTGTTTTGTTTGTGCAGTTGCTATTTGTCTACGGCTCTTTGTGCGGCGACTTTTGTACTGCGATAGCTGAAAAAAGAAGAGCTTTCAATTGTTGTTAGCAGTGTATGACACTGTTAACTACCGATTTCACCAATGCTCG
Source organism: Periplaneta americana (assembly GCF_040183065.1). NCBI lineage: Eukaryota > Metazoa > Arthropoda > Insecta > Blattodea > Blattidae > Periplaneta > Periplaneta americana. Next base: position 174,050,862 of record NC_091128.1, read on the forward strand.
TCAGACTTTACTCGACGAGCTTCAAATTAACAACGATTAATTATTATTAAAAGATTCAATAAAATAAGAATTCACAAACACCGATCTGCAAATGATGCAACAGTTCACATTTTCATCATACCTTGGTACAAGTATAAACTACAGAGTGTCCACAGAAAATCTGCGGGATTATAAATGCTCCTGCTGCTACTACTGTTAGTACTTGCTACTGCTCGTTACTACTTATAGTATTGCTACTAAACTAATACTGCTTCTACTAGTAATGCTATTACAACTATTTGTACTATCATTGCTACTTACACTGCAACAAGAAATACTTATACTATTTGTATTGCTATCAGAACTAATTATACTGCCACCAGTACTACTAATACAGATACTAAAACTACTTGTACTGCTATCGGAACTGCTTATACTGCTACTAAAATTACCTATACTGCTACAAAACTACTTGTACTGCTTTCAGAACTACTTATACTGCTGCTAAAACTATTTGTACTGCTATCAGAACTACTTATACTGTTACAGAAACTACTTACACTGCTACTAAAACTACTGTACTGCTACCAGAACTACTTATACTGCTACTAAAACTACTTACACTGCTACTAAAACTACTGTACTGCTACCAGAACTACTTATACTGCTACTAAAACTACTTACACTGCTACTAAAACTACTGTACTGCTACCAGAACTACTTATACTGCTACTAAAACTACTTACACTGCTACTAAAACTACTGTACTGCTATCAGAACTACTTATACTGTTACAGAAACTACTTACACTGCTACTAAAACTACTGTACTGCTACCAGAACTACTTACACTGCTACTAAAACTACTGTACTGCTACCAGAACTACTTATACTGCTACTAAAACTACTTACACTGCTACCAGAACACTTATACCGTTACCAGAACTACTTATACTGCTACTAAAACTACTTGTATTGCTACCAGAACTACTTACACTGCTACTAAAACTACTGTACTGCTATCAGAACTACTTATACTGTTACAGAAACTACTTACACTGCTACTAAAACTACTGTACTGCTACCAGAACTACTTATACTGCTACTAAAACTACTTACACTGCTACTAAAACTACTGTACTGCTATCAGAACTACTTATACTGTTACAGAAACTACTTACACTGCTACTAAAACTACTGTACTGCTACCAGAACTACTTATACTGCTACTAAAACTACTTACACTGCTACCAGAACACTTATACTGTTACCAGAACTACTTATACTGCTACTAAAACTACTTGTATTGCTACCAGAACTATTTATATTGCTGCTAAAACTATTTGTACTGCTACCAGAACTACTTATACTGCTGTGAAAACTACTTGTATTTCTACCAGAACTACTTACACTGCCATTCAAAGCCATTGCATTGTTCGACCATTTTAAACAATATGACTAATTTATTTGATTGAAAATTCGGAATAAAGAAACTTGTTAGATTCTACTAAGAAATGTGCCCAGTTAGTCGATAGCGTCCACGACTAATAAACGCTTCGCTGCTGAGATCTGAACACGGGAATACAATTCTACTGACTAAATGTCACCACCATAGTGGTGGTAGTTTATTGATATACCGGTATTATATATAACTGTCCATATCCGAGCAGCTATGGCTATTGAAAAACGACTTTCTGTAGGTAATAAGACATTATTTATACACGTTTTCAACTGTCGTCGTTCTCACTTGTCGGTGGTCGTACGGTTGCCATGCCAGCCGCTGGAAAAAGGGCTTGAGGTTCAAAGCCAGCCGAGCTCGATAAGATTCTTAGCAGGTCTCCTCCGGGAGGGAAGTAAAGCTAAGTGACTTGTTTCGTAGATTCCTTTGCAGAGGGCTCCACGCAAAATTCGTCGGCTTTTTTTTTTTTTTTTGGCAACGTTGAATTTTTACGCTGAATAAACTTTGCAGTTGGAAATGCCGTTAAATAAAATACTGATACTGCCATTTCAACTCTCGTAGATGCACTTCCTGCTTTGCATTGTGAGAAAGAAACGAGCACTGTAAACCGTTTTATCTTCCTTGCTCATCATTGCAATAGGTTGTCATGACTCGCATCTGAATTTGGCGTTAGGATGAATCCCCACACCTGTTCAGAGATTTCGCATTTAACGTTCTGAACACGTACAAGGCTTACAATTCAATGACACAGCTCCTTTCTCGCTTGATTAGTAGTGGCGAAGACCTTCGTATTTTAATATCCCCATAACATCGCGAGGCTATTTACTTCCGGCGAGCCTGTATCGAAAACAGATCATCGTGACCACCGGCGAAGCTCAGGCGGTAGCGCGTTTGTTGCTGACCAGGAATTGCACTCTGATGTGGACCGATTACCTAGGCCTATACTAGGTATGGGCATAAGGGAGGGGAGATAGAGATGGTCGAATTCACTCTTTCAGACTTAGCTGGTGTGTTTACATCAACAGGAAATTACGACGCGTTACGAACTAATTCCGAACATCTCTCGACGCACGCGCTAATTGAGTACTTTCTCAGAACTAGTTCGGGATTGTACATTGTTGGAACGTTTCTTGAACTGTTCTTTCACGATCTACGGAATTTCTTCTCATATTAAAATTATATTCATCTTCCGAACTTAATTCACCATAAGATATATCACCATCACCTTAAAAATCAGTCATGATCGACTATTTTTTAAGTTCGACCCAGTCTCGAAGCATTTTAACCTCAACCACAATTTCAGTCATCTGCGCATGCGTCAGCAGTTCGGGATTTCTTTAATTTGGCCCTAAATAATCTTTTGTTTTGAGTTTGATTTTTTATATCCATAGGGAAGCTATTACAAATTTTTGCTGCCCTATAACGCACTCCTTTTTGATAGCACGATATTTGCCGACGGAGTATGAAAGTCATTTCTTGAGTATTTATGTTATAAACTGTTGAATCAGTTACAAAGTTTTCATGATTACATATGAGGAAGTTTATTATTTAAAAAATATACTGACAAGCCATGGACATTAGTTGAAGTTTTTTTAAATGGTCCCACATGATTCCCTGGATTTGGCATCTACTATTATTCTAATTACTCTTTTTTGTAGTATGAATATACTGTTACTATCTGTAGAATTTCCCCAGAATATTATTTCAAAATTCATTACCGAGTGGAAGTATGTAGTAGGAATATATTGTTACTATCTGTAGAATTTCCCCAGAATATTATTTCAAAATTCATTACCGAGTGAAAGTATGTAGTAGGAATATACTCTTACTATCTGTAGAATTTCCCCAGAATATTATTTCAAAATTCATTACCGAGTGGAAGTATGTAGTAGGAATATACTGTTACTATCTGTAGAATTTCCCCAGAATATTATTTCAAAATTCATTACCGAGTGGAAGTATGTAGTAGGAATATACTGTTACTATCTGTAGAATTTCCCCAGAATATTATTTCAAAATTCATTACCGAGTGGAAGTATGTAGTAGGAATATACTGTTACTATCTGTAGAATTTCCCCAGAATATTATTTCAAAATTCGTTACCGAGTGGAAGTATGTAGTAGGAATATACTGTTACTATCTGTAGAATTTCCCCAGAATATTATTTCAAAATTCATTACCGAGTGAAAGTATGTAGTAGGAATATACTCTTACTATCTGTAGAATTTCCCCAGAATATTATTTCAAAATTCATTACCGAGTGGAAGTATGTAGTAGGAATATACTCTTACTATCTGTAGAATTTCCCCAGAATATTATTTCAAAATTCATTACCGAGTGGAAGTATGTAGTAGGAATATACTCTTACTATCTGTAGAATTTCCCCAGAATATTATTTCAAAATTCGTTACCGAGTGAAAGTATGTAGTAGAAATATACTCTTACTATCTGTAGAATTTCCCCAGAATATTATTTCAAAATTCATTACCGAGTGGAAGTATGTAGTAGGAATATACTGTTACTATCTGTAGAATTTCCCCAGAATATTATTTCAAAATTCATTACCGAGTGGAAGTATGTAGTAGGAATATACTGTTACTATCTGTAGAATTTCCCCAGAATATTATTTCAAAATTCATTACCGAGTGGAAGTATGTAGTAGGAATATACTGTTACTATCTGTAGAATTTCCCCAGAATATTATTTCAAAATTCGTTACCGAGTGGAAGTATGTAGTAGGAATATACTGTTACTATCTGTAGAATTTCCCCAGAATATTATTTCAAAATTCATTACCGAGTGAAAGTATGTAGTAGGAATATACTCTTACTATCTGTAGAATTTCCCCAGAATATTATTTCAAAATTCATTACCGAGTGGAAGTATGTAGTAGGAATATACTGTTACTATCTGTAGAATTTCCCCAGAATATTATTTCAAAATTCATTACCGAGTGGAAGTATGTAGTAGGAATATACTGTTACTATCTGTAGAATTTCCCCAGAATATTATTTCAAAATTCGTTACCGAGTGGAAGTATGTAGTAGGAATATACTGTTACTATCTGTAGAATTTCCCCAGAATATTATTTCAAAATTCATTACCGAGTGAAAGTATGTAGTAGGAATATACTCATACTATATGTAGAATTTCCCCAGAATATTATTTCAAAATTCATTACCGAGTGGAAGTATGTAGTAGGAATATACTGTTACTATCTGTAGAATTTCCCCAGAATATTATTTCAAAATTCATTACCGAGTGAAAGTATGTAGTAGGAATATACTCTTACTATCTGTAGAATTTCCCCAGAATATTATTTCAAAATTCATTACCGAGTGGAAGTATGTAGTAGGAATATACTGTTACTATCTGTAGAATTTCCCCAGAATATTATTTCAAAATTCATTACCGAGTGAAAGTATGTAGTAGGAATATACTGTTACTATCTGTAGAATTTCCCCAGAATATTATTTCAAAATTCATTACCGAGTGGAAGTATGTAGTAGGAATATACTGTTACTATCTGTAGAATTTCCCCAGAATATTATTTCAAAATTCATTACCGAGTGAAAGTATGTAGTAGGAATATACTCTTACTATCTTTAGAATTTCCCCAGAATATTATTTCAAAATTCATTACCGAGTGGAAGTATGTAGTAGGAATATACTGTTACTATCTGTAGAATTTCCCCAGAATATTATTCCAAAACTCATTATCGAGTGGAAGTATGCAAAGTAGGATTGTTTTTAAGATATTGATTTGCTATTTCTTACATATATCTGATAGTAAAACGTGCTAAATTTAGTTTGGGAGTAATTCCTTTAATATGATTTTTCCAACAGTTATATTACCGGTTGTTCTTTATGGTTGTGAAACTTGGACTTTCACTTGGAAAGAGGAACATAGGTTAAGGGTGTTTGAGAATAAGGTGCTTAGGAAAATATTTGGGGCTAAGAGGGATGAAGTTACAGGAGAATGGTGAAAGTTACACAACACAGAACTGCACGCATTGTATTCTTCACCTGACACATTTGAGAACATTAAATCCAGACGTTTGAGATGGGCAGGGCATGTAGCACGTATGGGCAAATCCAGAAATGCATATAGAGTTTTAATTGGGAGGCCAGAGGGAAAACGACCTTCAGGGAGGCCTAGACGTAGATGGGAAGATAATATTAAAATGTATTTGAGGGAGGTGGGCTATGATGATAGAGAATGGATTAATCTTGCTCAGGATAGGGACCGATGGCGAGCTTATGTGAGGGCGGCAATGAACCTCCGGGTTCCTTAAAAGCAAGCAAGTAAGTAAGTAAGTAAGCATGATTTTTCCAATTTAACGTAATATCATCAATTTATAAGCCAAGGAATTTGATTGTTATTGTTGTTTCTATAACAACTTTGACGTCATAGCTCAACGGCTTTCTTTTTTTTTTTAATTGTGTGTGTGTTTTGTAACTGTGACGCAGACATGACAAAATTTCATATCTATGTAATATATCACAAAATATTCGTCTGCTAAATATTCACGACACCACATTTAATAATATCAATAGATTTGCTTACATGACAGAAAAGAAAAGAAAATCGTCTTTTTTATCTACAGAGTGGAAGAGAATCTATTACAATAATAGATCAAGTCAGTGCGAATAAGTTTTGTCAGATAAGTTCCTTGATGCGTCCAATAGTTTTGAGAATGCGAAATGTAACGTGTTGCAACGCTGCAATGAACGGGAAGTATTCTGTATCAAACATAACCAGACTGAAGATGAGTGCTGCATTAGCATCTATCAAAGTTTCGGAGAAGTCGAGTCTTCGGTCTAGTTTGCAGCTGAAGTTTCAACATAAGCACATTAAAGTTTCCTTTATGTCTCCTTCTCATCGTTATCAATAGTAAATGCAACAGTCAACTTCTAGGTTCAGGGTCGGAAACCGCCGGCCACATTTATAACATTGTTGGCAGTATCAGAGTCCTCTGCAACCGGTTAGGAAAAATAGAAAACATATATTGCTACTAAACGTCTGGCGCTGTAGGCAATATGCAAACCTCTTTCGTCTTATAGACTGTCTGTGTTCGGTTTAACGATTGTTGGATTTTGTTTTGCTCTCTTTGTGTGTGACGACTCTGGGGTATAAAAAACAGATCACGTTGAACAGCTGGGTATCGTCAAAAGCAACAATATGCAGCGTACAACTACAGCTATCTAAGTCTGAAAGTATTTTTGTTAAAAATAAAACATTTCTTAATGAGGTAATAATATATATACTTAGAGTAACAACTTATTTTTCTAGAAATATATTTTGAGTTTATATTTTAAACTTTATAATGCAATGTGTGTTCTTATTTGCTCTTTTGTGTTGTAATTTATAATTGTAATTATATTTTTTATTGCGGCTAAGAGGGATGAAGTTACAGGAGAATGGAGAAAGTTACACAACACAGAACTGCACGCATTGTATTCTTCACCTGACATAATTAGGAACATTAAATCCAGACGTTTGAGATGGGGAGGGCATGTAGCACGTATGGCCGATTCCAGAAATGCATATAGTGTGTTAGTTGGGAGGACAGAGTGGGGGGAAAAAAAACCTTTGGGGATGTCGAGACATAGATGAGAGGATAAAATTAAAATGGATTTGAGGGAGGTACAATATGATGGTAAGGACTGGATTATTATTGCTCAGGATAGGGACCAATGGCGGGCTTATGTGAACCTTCGGGTTCTCTAAAAGCCAGTTGTAAGTAATTCTATTTTTGAATTTGTTTTCATAAAATTTTCATTATACATTATGCTCATTTCCTTCGCTGTTACTAGCGTCCACTTCTTCAGTTAAGTAAAATTGTTATGAAATCGCTGGAAGTTAATAATAATAATAATAATAATAATAATAATAATAATAATAATAATAATAATATAATAATAATAATAATAATAATAATAATAATAATAAATCTGTAGCCGAAATTTTTCTGGTAATTTTCGATTTTCCAAAAATAATTGGTCCTAACATATACAATTAATCACCCTGAAACCGAAAATCGCTTTTTTGAAATTTTTGTTTGTATGTCTGTCTGTCTGTCTGTCTGTATGTTTGTTACCTTTTCACGCGATAATGGCTGAACGGATTTCGATGAAAATTGGAATATAAATTAAGTTCGTTGTAACTAAGATTTTAGGCTATATGGTATTCAAAATACATTATTTAAAAGGGGGTTATAAGGGGGCCTGAATTAAATAAATCGAAATATCTCGCTTATTATTGATTTTTGTGAAAAAGTTTACATAACAAAAGTTTCTTTAAAAATAATTTCCGATAAGTTTTATTCTTTGAAAAATTTTGATAGGACTGATATTTAATGAGATAAATGAGTTTCAAAATTACAATAACTGCCATCTAAGGCCGTGTAATGAATTAAAAAACAAATGACTTCGTCTATAAGGGGCCTTGGGCAGCAACAATCGAAAGCTATGAAAGATAGCCTACAGATAATGTTTCTGTGTTTGTATGAAGTAATATCAGAAGCCAAATTAACCGATTTGTATAATTAATTATTAAATCACCATTGGAAAGTGTAGTTTCTCTAGATGGACATAATGCTATAATGTTATTACAGTAACTTCTGAGTGAATCGAGGACAGGTAAGATTAAAATAACTTCTTATGCACAGAAAACTTGATAGGCTATTCTGTACATTCGTTTCTTGTATTTCCTAAAATCATTTTATGACCAAATGAGTGTCTCTGGATCAAAATGATCGCATTTTAATTATGCAAATACAATTTAAATTAAGTAACATAATAAACGATTTATTCTTATATCAAACACGAATGTTCCCTGGATCAAATGTCCTATTTTAATTATGTAATTACTTTATATTTATTTCTAACAGGTGCAGCGGAGCGCACGGGTACGGCTAGTAATAATAATAATAATAATAATAATAATATATATGAAACATAACATTTTATGATTAAGTTTTTTAACGTTTCAACCTTATTAAATGAAAGAAATTGCAATGCTTTAGTGTTTTATTTAAATTAATAAATAATAAGATGATAATAGTATACACGATATTACTTCTTATTATGTTCCATACAATGACTTTTACGAATATCATAATACTTTTTTTTATCCCAAAAAGTAAATAAGAATTCATATTATTATTATTATCCTATTTATAGAGTTCTCACTTATAATAGATTACATAGCTTAGGAGAAATAAATATATTTTATGAGTCTTAAAACAATTCAAATACACTTGTAATAAATTTCTGAAAATGATATAGTTTATGTTACATTTTGTTATTTTGTATTAAGATTATTATTGTACTAAGATTATTATTTCATTCATATTAACTTTATTTTAAGATTTATATTCACTTTATTTCGACTTTCTTGTTCCTATATATCTTTTCATTTTTATGATTCTTTTTTATATCATTAGATTGTCTTCGTCACCCTAAATTTACATATTATATATGTATATATATATGTATACCTTTTGTATTTAATAACTAATATTTTAATTATAAGTGTACATTGTAATTGATTGGCCTTTTATGCACACATCTTAATAAATAAATAAATAAATAAATAAATAAATAAATAAATAAATAAATAAATAAATAAATAAATAAATAAATAAATAAATAAATAAATAAATTTATTGAAGTGTCCAATCAACTGTAAGTCTATTTAAACAAAAAAAAAATGTTTTAAAGAGACAAAGTATATTTCCTTTAATTGTAACTTGATATATTCAGAAAATGTTACTGTTCCTGTATGATGAAGTGCGTCTGGTGTTCTGTCTACCCTGCAAAATATTAAGGATCACCGCTTGAAGGTCTAACATTCAGTCGTTTACTCAACCTTATCGTATGTCCTCTAATTGGTCGAATATAAAGCGGTTCTACTCCTTATTCTGCAGCTCTCTAGTTGGTATATATGTACGGAAATACACGAACGATTAGGGAAAACACGGAAATTTTACTTGAAGCAAGTAAAGCGATCGGTTTGGAAGTAAATCCCGAAAAGACAAAGTATATGATTATGTCTCGTGACCAGAATATTGTACGAAATGGAAATATAGAAATTGGAGATTTATTCTTCGAAGAGGTGGAAAAATTCAAATATCTTGGAGCAACAGTAACAAATATAAATGACACTCGAGAGGAAATTAAACGCAGAATAAATATGGGAAATGCGTGTTATTATTCGGTTGAGAAGCTCTTATCATCCAGTCTGCTGTCAAAAAATCTGAAAGTTAGAATTTATAAAACAGTTATATTACCGGTTGTTCTATATGGTTGTGAAACTTGGACTCTCACTTTGAGAGCGGAACAGAGACTACGGGTGTTTGAGAATAAGGTTCTTAGGAAAATATCTGGGGCTAAGAGGGATGAAGTTAAAGGAGAATAGAGAAAGTTACACAACACAGAACTGTACGCATTGTATTCTTCACCTGACGTAATTAGGAACATTAAATCCAGACGTTTGAGATGGGCGGGGCATGTAGCACGTATGGGCGAATCCAGAAATGCATATAGAGTGTTAGTTGGGATACCGGAGGGAAAAAGACCTTTAGGGAGGCCGAGACGTAGATGGGAGGATAATATTAAAATGGATTTGAGGGAGGTGGGGTGTGATGATAGAGACTGGATTAATCTTGCATAGGATAGGGACCGATGGCGGGCTTATGTGAGGGCGGCAATGAACCTTCGGGTTCCTTAAAAGCCATTTGTAAGTAAGTAAGTAAGTAAGTAAGTAAGGGATTAGGGAACATTTGAAACAGCTGTTACATATGAAAGTCTGACATATCGAATGCCTTCTTTCACGTACCGTAAGGTGAGCCTTCCACGTTTATTTTCCTCCCGGAGGAACCAACGCTAAAAATTGTATTTCTCTTTAAATTCAATCACTTGCGGTTGGGTTCGAACTCTATGACGCCGGGTCCCGAGGACGACTCGACTCTTGGAAATGAGATGCAGTGAGTGGGTCGGCCTGTACCGCCGGTGCAGGACGGCTTAATTGAATTTGTGCGCTCGTTGCACGTTTAAACATTAGGCTACATGTGAATGTCTCATTATCACGCTAAGCTGTCTCCAGACACGCCGTAATGACCGCCTCCGCTGTACCGAGTTCAGAGTAAGAGCGCCCGCGGGACCGCCGGCAGTAAGGATGCTTAGTTCTCACTGATTTATCGTTGAAAATTTTTCTTAAAAATCTCTGCTGTAGAAAAATTGACACGCAATAGAAAATGTTGCAACATCTGCTACATAGATGAAGTAGGCCTACATACGTAAGCAAATAAATAAATGAATAAATAAATAAAAATGAATAAATTAATAAGTAATGACTGAATTAATAAGTAATGAATAAATGAAGTCAAACAAAACATGAATAATAAAATAAATACATAATCAAATAAAAATATGATCAAATAACAAAATAACAAAATAAACATATAACATAAATAATAAAGCAATGAATAAATAATAGAAGAATTAAACAAATAATGAAATAAATAATCCAGGAATTAAAAAAAAAAGAGATTGAAAATAAATACACAAATATATAAACAGATAAACAGAAAAAAGTCAACACTAAGTAAATAATTAAATACAAGAATAAATGAATAAATAGAAAAATAGAAATATTAATACTTGTAAATAAACATATAAATGAATAGGGAAGAAATAAGCATATGATAATTAAAGAAGCAATTGAAGGTAAATGAATAAGTAAACAAACAAATTAAGGAAAATAAATAAATAAATAAAATAAATAAATAAACAAGTAAATAATTAAAGTAGGTAAGTAAATAAATAAGTAAATAAATAAATTAATAAATATTTAAATAAATAAATAATCAAATAACTGAAAAGAAACAAATAAGTAAACAAATAAACAAGTAAATAAATAACGTAGGTAAAGGAATAAGTAAAGTAGGTAAATAAGTAAACAAACAAGGAAATAAGTAAAGTAGGTAAATAAATAAGTTAATTTAATAAATGTGTGAAAAAGAAATAAGGAAACAAGTAACTAAGTAAATAAACAAGTAAATAAATAAATATTTAAATAAATAATAATCAAATAAGTGAAAAAAACAATAAAAAACTAGTGAATAAATAAATATTTAAATAAAGAAATAAATAATAAAATAAGTGGATGAAAGAGATAAAGAAACAAATAAATGAATAAATAAACAAGTAAATAAATAAATAAACAAGTAGGTAAGTAAATAAATAAGCGAAAAACAAATAAAGAAACCTGTAAGTGAATAAATCAATAAGTAAATAATTAAATAGTAGGTAAATAAATAAGTGAATGAATGAATGAATGAATGAATGAATGAATGAATAAATAAGTAAATAAATCATTGCTCTTTTTTATTATTACTGAACTATTTCAGAATTTCGATTAAACGTCAGAATGCCGTCTCTGTGGCTTAGCAGTAGCGCACTCGTCTTCCGTCAATACGGTTCTGATTCGATATCCAGCCTGATCGTGATTTTATTTATGGTGCAAAAATAGATAGGCCTATTGTAGAAGTTTTTTTTTCGGATTATTCCCGTTTCCACTTCCGTTCTGAGGGAGAGTGTCATAAATAAGTTAGAAATTGAAGTTGCTACGGCGCTCGACGTGGTCATTCGTTCTGTAATACGGTAACTCGTATCCAGTTCCCATTTGTTCTGCTGCGGGGATAACTAAGAATTTTCTCTATGCTTGGGCGGTTTGAGTTGCTTAGAAGTCATACACTGCCCTTAGAATTAGGCCGCGACTAAATCAATTGATTGCCCCTACACAACCAACTACAGTACATGCTTAGCGGCGACCGTTATCTACTATATTATTTCATCATATTAATTATTAGGTAATTTACACGGTTCATATACCCAGACGTTCCATCCATCGCACCGAAGTTACGAAATTACTTCGAGGCCAGCGTCATGTACAGGGTGGACCTTAATTTCTTTGAGAAATTTCAAACAAAAAAAAAAGTTAAATAAAATTTTGCTCATTTTTGCTTTATTTTCTAGATAAAAATTGTTTTATACGAAACATTTCATACCGTATTTTGGGGGAAATTGTGTGCAATTGGAAGTGAAATCCATGTGTTCGTAACACATTTTAAATCTATCTTTAACTGAATATAGCCTAAACGATGTAATGTAAACATCTAGTATTAGTAGTAGTAGTAGTAGTAGTAGTAGTAGTAGTAGTAGTAGTAATAGTAGTAGTAGTAGTATTTATTTATTTAACCTGGTAGAGATAAGGCCGTCAGGCCTTCTCTGCCCCTCTACCAGGAGATTCCAACTACAATATCAACAATAAAATTACAATTAAGTTAGTATTAAATTTACAATTACAATTACAAATAATATTACAATTAGTATTAAATTTACAATTACAATAAAATCAAAGTACGAAAAGATTACCTGAATAATTAAAGCTAGATAATTTATCATAGAGAAACAAAGAATATTTTATATTTACTGAATTACAAATTAAATATAGAATAACAAAATTGTATAGTGATGAAATTACTGAATATTGAAATATTTTGTGATAGATTAAAGAAACTATTTACAAGTAATCAATTACTGACCAAGAGCCTAGTAAGTTTTCGTTTGAATTCAATTTTATTTCGACAGTCCCTGATGCTAGCAGGTAGCGAATTCCAGAGTCTTGGCAGGGCTATTGTGAAAGAAGATGAGTATGAGGAGGTGCGATGGGATGGTATTGTTAGTATTGTTTCATGACGAGAGCGTGTGTTCAGATTGTGGTGGGAAGAAAGGTAAGTGAAGCGAGACGACAGGTACGAAGGAATAGAAGAGTTCAAGATTTCGAAGAGAAAGAGAAGTGAATGTAAATTTCTTTTCTTATCTAGTTTAAGCCAACCTATTGCTTCCAGGGATGGGGTAATATGATCATATTTACGAACATTGCTTACAAAACGTACACACAAATTATGAGCACGTTGAAGTTTCATTTTGTTGTCGCTGGAGAGGTCAGTCAGTAAAATGTCCGCATAGTCGAAATAGGGAAATGCAAGTATCTGCACAAGGGACCTTTTTAAGGAAGAGGGGAAATGAACATTTATCCTTTTTAGCAGGCATCGAAAACTTAATTTTTATGACAAATATTCGTTGCCTAGCAACCAGACCGCAGGACAAACACAGCTGTCGTACAAAAAAATAAATAAAAGACGAAAAACAAGAGCATGGAGCGTGCGATTGTAGCGCTGGCTGGCAGTAGCGGAGATTTATAAGGCAAAGATAGGCGTTGCGTAAACAAACATTTCCAATATGGCGACGAGCGAGATCACACATGCTGAAGTCCATCCCCGAATCGATGCACAAGCGCTCTGCCTCCCCATCTAAGGAGACTCTTATACCTGGCGCATCGCGGAACAAGACAGTTGAAGTGGAGGGAAGCTCGGCAAACTGTGGTGCGGCACTTACGACGGCAAGTTAAGGTCACACGTGAATCGCATGTACTTGAGTAAAGGACAAACGATATGGATTAATTGTGGCCGAATATTACCATAAACGTTATCTGGAGTATTTTCGTAGAACAATCATACATGGAAATAAATTTGTCAGAAAGATGGCGTACAAGAGCAGTTCGGAAATATGTTGATTGCAACTTGTACTAAAATATGACGAGGAATATAAAGTACACCAATCACAAATTGAGCACGTTGATGTGTCACCTGCCATAACTGGGCACGTACGTTTTGTGCAGGAATCGATAGCGAAGATGAAGCTCAAAACATCTGTGCAAAATATATTGATCGTGATTGAATTCTTTTCTTTTTAATTTTATAATATTTTGATGTGCCCTTATTGCTATTGATTTTAATGGATGATATTGGTATTAGCCCATTTTAATTAAGTTTTGGATACGCTGCCTCACAGGAGAAAATTGTGTGAAATTTAACAGTGTATCAATAGGGTTCCATTTTCCCCCAGGGGTGGGGCAGAACGGACCACTTTCATATTATTTCATTTTTTGTTATTGGTTGCCCCTGTACATTTTTATAGTGAAGAGGACATATTAAAGGACATGTGTACAAAATTTCTGCTTTTTATTTGTAATACATAAAATTTTATATCAATTTTCATGTTAAAGGTTCCGTTCCGCCACTGGCTCCCCTACGAATCGGAAAGGTTAGGTTAGTTTAGACTTTTCTTATGCCTTTCAAATACGAATCTGTCATAGGTTATGTTAGGTTAGTTTAGACTTATGTTATGCCTTGCATATAAGTAGGCTTCGTAATTCAGCTACCTACTGGGTGTTCAGTTCAAAATGTGTCTTGGCTCGCTGTATGCCGTCATGTGGCTAGTTGATGAGCCTAGAGAATTCAATCTTCCTACACTTCCGCAGCTCAGGTGTATAACCTAAGAGGCAGAGAAGTTGGCTAGCAAGTACGGCGTTCATTCTGAAGAGTACGTACCGATACGTACGGTAACGCCGGTAGTGGCAGGAATGTGAACTGTTTGGAAATACGTACTGTCGGGATATGGGGAGAGGGTTAAGACGATTACTTACGTATTTGTTGACATTAACTTCGACGGTCAACATGGACACGGAGCATTTGATTTGTGTTGTGGAATGTTACCGTACGCAACCGATGATAACAAATACCCTGCGTACGACTTGCCGGCGCAAAACACAGTTCGAAAGAGGTTATGGTAGCACACAGACCGTACAGACCGCCATCTGTTGCTACGACGTTCAAGTTATACCGTACACGTTCTCAAGTTCAGATTGAAGAACGCCTTAAATAATAGGCAACTTCTCTAACATATCAGCTGAAACTCGCTTCAAATCGGTGACCCAACAACAGTGACGTCATGACACACTTTGAAATGAACACCCAGTATAAGCTGGAATGAAGTTGGTTGATTCGAAGTATATGTGACGTCACAGCGCAGGTATAGGTATGTTCGTATACTTAATAGTTATGAACGCTCTGCCTTTCGCTATAATAAGTCCAAGTCGGGGCGCAGTCATAGTGAGTAGTCTTATCTTTTTATTTTAGTAGGTTATTTTACGACGCTTTATCAACAGCTTAGGTTATTTAGCATCTGAATGAGATGGTGATAATGCCGGTGAAATGAGTCCGGGGTCCAGCACCGAAAGTTACCCAGCATTTGCTCATATTGGGTTGAGGGAAAACCCCGGAAAAAACCTCAAGCAAGTAACTTGCCCCGACCGGTAATCGAACCCGGGCCACCTGGTTTTGCAGCCAGAAGCGCTGACCGTTACTCCACAGGTGTGGACGAGTAGTCTTATCGGTCACTGCTCTTACTAATCGTATTATTTAAATAACTACATCTTTGTGGCTGATTGGAGAGTCATTGAAGAGGTAATATGCCTTAGGTAAGACGCTCAAGCGTTTAATATTGCTGTGCATAGTTGAGTTTATTTGAACTAATATTTTCACTGTCAATATAGACAACATTACATATAAATTGTGTGAAATAAGTCTAAAAGTGACAAAAAAAACATTGCACTGGAAGACACTGCGATTATATCAAAAGGCACGAAAGTGTGTTGAACATAATCCAAAAGAATCATCAGTAGGCCCTACCATCAAAATCTGAAAATTATTAGGATATTAACTCTACGTTTAGCGTGGATTTCTGTAGCCAACATCCAAATTAATAAATTACGTAGTCTACATTCCAGGAGATTTCTAGAAAAATACATAGTAAATTAGTGGGTTTTCATTGATGAGCAGGCTTCGAGACTTCGGACCCGATAGAGAAGTTCAGTAGGAAATCCGCATAACGGCGTACTGAGTATAGTGGTAAAGCGTACAGTGGGTGGGGGTACTGTAGAATGAATGACAACAAATACGCAAAGAAAAACGCTCTGAATTTGAAGGTTCTGGCGAATAATTTGGTTTTCATACAAACCTAATTTCAAACTGTATCTGAAACTATTACACGGTTAGAAAAGTCAGAGCAAGAGATGCCGGAAGCCCTCAAATTGAGGAAATGACGCAGAGAATTAATGAGACACCAAGTACACCGGTTACTGAACGTGTAAAACAAGTGGAAATCAATTTTATGTAAAAATAACGGATATGGAGCATTGTGTAACATAAACAGCAAATTAGTGGACATAGAGTCACCTGAGAATAAAGGACTGTCTCTTAGAGACTGCAATGATGTTAGGTTTCTTCGTTTTGCTCCTATCACGTCATGCGATGTAGAGCGCAGCTTTCTGCAGTACAAACTTTGGCAGATAAGCGAAAAAGATTTACGTTTGAGACACTGAGAATGTATCTTGTAGTACATTGCAATTCGGTACTGTAACTGCACTTCCTAAAGACGACCAATAGGATAAATGAAAAAAATTAAAATTGCCACATGTTTATTTCCACCATTAACACTGTGTATAATTAAACACAAATGCTTATAAAAGACAGAAGAATAAATGCTTTTCACATTCTTTTGATATTGTCATTGTGTAATGCTATTTACTTTCAGAATACGTGGTACAGTCATTAAGTTCTGACACTGACGCCTGAAGGGTAGGCACCCACAATAATCTGAATGTCTCAGAAGATGCCGCGTGATACGGCGTACACTTAAACAGATCGACATCCTCCCTCAATATAGTCGCCGTTGGCCGCTATGCACGTCTGCCAACGTTGGTGTAGCTGCTGGAAGCACCGCTGAAAGATGTTGGCAGGAAGATGCCGTACGGCTTCTCTTGTGGCAGACATGCCCTTTTCGGCCGCATAAAAATTACGCCCTCGTAGGATTGATTTCATGAGGGGAAAGAGAAAAAAAATCGCATGGTGCGAGATCAGGTGAGTACGGAGGATGTGGCAAAACAGCGACCTGTTGCCTTGCAAGTTCCTCTTGGACAAGGATGGAGCGATGTGCAGGGGCGTTGTCGTGTAGCAACAGCCAATTCTTCCTATGCCAAAGCTCAGGACGCTTACGACGAATTGAATTGCTTAAACGGCCAAGAATCTCTTTGTAGAGGATCTTGTCTACAGTTGCACCTTGTGGGATGAATTCTATGTGAACAATTCCATTTGAATAAAAAAAACTGTTAAAGCATCACCTTGCCGTTTGACCTGTCTTGTTGCGGATTTTTCTGTCGTGGAAATAATGGCGTTTTCCAGGTGGCGGATTGTCGCTTCAGTTGCGGATCGTAAAGGAAACACCATGATTCGTCTCCAGTTATGATCGGTTATAGCAGTTTCGCCTAATTTCTGACAGAACGTGACGTTTGCCCGTTGCTCAAACTGCAACATACTCGAGTTCCGACGCGCGCATTCAAATCACCGTCACAACAAAGACCGTAGTTCTGCTTACAGTGCATGCACTCAACTGTCTCTTGTTGGGTCGAGAGACTAACTGACAAGGTATCATACCATGGCGCCACCTATGCGCTATAGTGCACCACAACGCCACTATGCGCTCAGTATTAGAACTTAATGACTGTACCACGTATACATATGTGTGTTTCCCCATACTACCGTACTCTACTCTAAATAGCAACGTTGTTACCTCAACACATCACTGTCTACCTGCAGCGAATCAACAACCTATAGTGCATGCACAGTAAACTTATTGTATCGGGTCCAAAGTCTCGAAGCCTGTTGATGAGCGACATATGCAATATCGTAATGAAACATGAAAAAGTATCAAAGTATCTTGTACTACATCATGCACCAATAACGTCATGTGGCATTGAAAGAATTTCTTGCAATATAAAATAATTTCAAGTGACATCCGCATATGTTCAAGTTCCGTAACTTACGAATGCACGTTATTATTCACTGCAAAGATCACGACGAAAATGAACATCGCGGCTCAAGCATGTGTTTACTAGTACAGCTTCAGAATGTCGGGAGTTGACTGTACTCCACGAACATGCAGCGACGACGTGTTTGTTTACATCCTTATCCGTTGCATTACCTGTGTTCGGCGTACTATATACCCAATGTGTCTTTAACTTCAGTCTTTAGGTAGATGGAATACGAAGCCTACATATAAGAATTTGTGCAGTATTTTAAAACGCTCTGCAAAGGCCGGTGATTTTTTGTTTTGTGATGTTATCAGTAGCTACTGTTCACTTCCGAAATCACCAGAAGTAACTGTGTGGTGATTTTACGCCACTTCGTAACCGCGTCACTTTGGTGTTAGGGAATGCGCTCTGTTTCGACAGAAGCAATTTTCTCGTCAAATTTCAGCCAGTGTATGGGACTGAAGTCGTTACTGAATTTAGGAAGATAACGATGAGTTTCGTACGCCAGCTACAGCTGGGGCATGATCATGCAGATCCCACTTTACACCCCCTAGTAGCTGGATGATCGTTCGCATCTATAGAGCGTGTGGACATCAGGAAACAGGCGGTTAAATGTTTTTGACCCTCCATGGGCTCTCGTGTCAGCATCTCTGCTAATCTACTACCATCATCATACACATAGATGGATTGCTTGATAGTGTAATGTTGTGTGTTTAATTTATTAAGCTAATTGTGTAACTGGTACTCTTCTGTAGATTAGTGGTTATTAATTCAGAGAATTCGAAATTGGCTGCTGACATGTAATCGTGCCTTGTTGTTCGTGACTTCTCTGCATCCGTGGTGGGTGGAGAGTTAGAAGAGGTGAGAGCCACATTTCTGGGTGGGGGTACTGAAAATGGCACTGCTGTAGTCCATTACTCGGCTTGTACAGTTCTTGCCGAAAACATCAACCTACTCAATTTATGATTGGTGTACTGTATATTTCTTGTCATATTTTAGCACAAGTTGCAATCAATATATTTCCGAACTGCACTTGTATTTATTGTACCGTTAAACATACATGCGCATATCACTGAAGATCATTGCTTCCATGCCTGTTGAGTCAGTCTATCAAACAGCGTCAGATTGTCTTTAACAACTGAGCTTCTACACGTGATTTTGTGCACACATGTCAAGGACCTATTGCGATTTTTCCTTGAATCTCTCCATATACGCCCTATGGCTAGTCTTCTTCTCTGCCTTTCAAGTGATGCATTTAGTATAGATTCAAGGCGTTTCCCTGGTTCAAGATATCTTTTCCGTTTCCTGCGTCCTATATGTTGCCTACATTCAAGGCAGTCCGGAAACTTATTGATTGCCCCTTGTATTCATGAAGTAAATTACAAACATGTTCACGCAATTTTTCCTCATGCCAATGCGATGGCGGTTGCAGCAGTAGCTACACTTGAAAAGAAGGAATGGAAATTGTATTGTTGTTCCTTATAAATATTATATGAAAATGAAGATAATTTCGTACAATTTTTTAATAAATTTAAACATTATATTCGTATATTCAAAACATCTCAGCATTCCTCAGTCCTATGCCAAATGAATCTCCTCAAGTTAAATATATCGGAATAATAATGGACCACATTTACGTTGGGATAAACACGTTCTTTTTCTGTGCAATGGATTAAGAAAAGTTATTCACTATTTTGTCATTCTACGAAATTACTTGACTGTCAATACTTTACGACTGATTTACCTCGCATCAGTACAAGCTATATTACAATACGGCATTATAGGATGGGGTAGTGCTTATAGTACCTCCCTCACGTGAAGAAGATGCTTTGAAGGACATCTAGCCAACTTCACCCGAAAATTCAACTCGATTTTTTGGCATTCAAATTTAATTCAATGTTGGTTGGAATCCTCATGTTAATCACAGTGGTAAAACGTTTGTATGGTTTATTAATTCTTAGAATATTAAAAGTTAGTGTCCATCATGATAACTTTATTTTAATTTTGCCTATTTTTAATTTATTACACTATTATCTACAAAGTTAAAGTTATGTTTTATTTAACGACGCTCGCAACTGCAGAGGTTATATCAGCGTCGCCGGATGTGCCGGAATTTTGTCCCGCAGGAGTTCTTTTACATGCCAGTAAATCTACTGACATGAGCCTGTCGCATTTAAGCACACTTAAATGCCATCGACCTGGCCCGGGATAGAACCCGCAACCTTGGGCATAGAAGGCCAGCGCTATACCAACTCGCCAACCAGGTCGACCCCTTTATCTACATATTTTGCCAATTTGAACTAATTATGTAAATTATTTTAATCAATCAATGCCATTTATTACAAAAATACCTCGTAAATACATTAATACATATGTTATGTATGTAACGACCCTATAATGGTAGTTAAATGTTATGTTTTATTTAACGAAGCTCGCAACTGCTGAGGTTATATCAGCGTCGCCGGATGTGCCGGAATTTTGTCCCGCAGGAGTTCTTTTACATGCCAGTAAATCTATTGACATGAGCGTGTCGCATTTAAGCACACTTAAATGCCATCGACCTGGGCCGGAATCGAACTCGCAACCTCGAACATAGAAGGCCAGCGCTACATTAGCTGCGCCAACCAGGTCGATAAATAAATAAATAAATTTAATAAATAGGTAGGTAGGTACGTAAATAAATATATAAGTAAATAAATAAATAAATCAATAAGAGAATGAATAAGTAAGAAATTAATAAGCAAGGAAATAACTAAATACTCGTACATTAGTGAATAATGATGATAAATGAATAAATGAGTAAATAAATAATTAATAAGACAATTAGTGGATAAGTAAATAAATAAATAAATGAACAAAAAAGTAAGTAAATACATTAATGAATAATAATAATAAATGAATAAATGAGTAAATAAATAAGTTAATAAGACAATTAGTGGATAAGTAAATAAATAAATAAATAAATAAGTAAATAAGTCAATAAGTCAATAAGGAAATAAGTAAATAAATAAATAAATAAATCAATTAAAAAGTAAGAAATTAATAAACAAGAACATATGTATATACATTAGTGAATAATGATAATAAATGAATAAATGAGTAAATAAATAAGTTAATAAGACAATTAGTGGATAAGTAAATAAATAAATAAATAAACAAAAAAGTAAGTAAATACATTAATGAATAATAATAATAAATGAATAAATGAGTAAATAAATAAGTTAATAAGACAATTAGTGGATAAGTAAATAAATAAATAAATAAACAAAAAAGTAAGTAAATACATTAATGAATAATAATAATAAATGAATAAATGAGTAAATAAATAAGTTAATAAGACAATTAGTGGATAAGTAAATAAATAAACAAAAAAAGTAAGTAAATACATTAATGAATAATAATAATAAATGAATAAATGAGTAAATAAATAAGTTAATAAGACAATTAGTGTATAAGTAAATAAATAAATAAATAAACAAAAAAGTAAGTAAATACATTAATGAATAATAATAATAAATGAATAAATGAGTAAATAAATAATTAATAAGACAATTAGTGGATAAGTAAATAAATAAATAAATGAACAAAAAAGTAAGTAAATACATTAATGAATAATAATAATAAATGAATAAATGAGTAAATAAATAAGTTAATAAGACAATTAGTGGATAAGTAAATAAATAAATAAATAAATAAGTAAATAAGTCAATAAGTCAATAAGGAAATAAGTAAATAAATAAATAAATAAATCAATTAAAAAGTAAGAAATTAATAAACAAGAACATATGTATATACATTAGTGAATAATGATAATAAATGAATAAATGAGTAAATAAATAAGTTAATAAGACAATTAGTGGATAAGTAAATAAATAAATAAATAAACAAAAAAGTAAGTAAATACATTAATGAATAATAATAATAAATGAATAAATGAGTAAATAAATAAGTTAATAAGACAATTAGTGGATAAGTAAATAAATAAATAAATAAACAAAAAAGTAAGTAAATACATTAATGAATAATAATAATAAATGAATAAATGAGTAAATAAATAAGTTAATAAGACAATTAGTGGATAAGTAAATAAATAAATAAATAAATAAATAAGTAAATAAGTCAATAAGGAAATAAGTAAATAAATAAATAAATAAATCAATTAAAAAGTAAGAAATTAATAAACAAGAACATATGTATATACATTAGTGAATAATAATAATAAATGAATAAATGAGTAAATAAATAAGTTAATAAGACATTTAGTGGATAAGTAAATAAATAAATAAATAAATAGGAAACTAATAAACAGAAAATAAGTAAATACATTAGTGAATAATTCATATTCATTCATATTCTTTATTTGTCTGAAGGTACAAGAATACAAGAGGCATCGTCAATATAATTATATAAAAAACAATGTGTCAGTATTTAAAATATTAAAAGAATAAAAAATAATAAAATTAACTCAAATACTACATCATTTTAAAAAATAATGAATAATAAATAAGACACTTAGTGCATACGCAAATAAATAAATAAATAAATAGATAGATAAATAAATAAATAAATAAATAAATAAATAAATAAATAAATAAATAAATAAATAAATATAAATTTATAATCACAAGTTCGCTTTAAATGCAATTTACATCACACCGTTTATTTTAGCTCTACGCCACTGGAGGTGTTGAGAAGCTCCATCCCTTTAATAAACGAGGTGGGGGCGTTTTCATTCCACGTATTTGCGGTTCCCGTAATCAAAGAAACAAAGACGTCACTGAACCGCACCCCCTGCAGCATATCTGTTCTTCATTATCCATTATTCCTCGCGCTGCCGGTGAACTCTCTCTGCACGGCTCGTCCTGGCTTACCCATTTGGTCTACCACCGGGGTTTTATTTCGGCACATCAGTTCGTCGATTTCACACGTCTTGGGCACAATACGAGGGCTTCGGAGCGAATTCCTTTCTTCCTATAAATTCGTAATGCCTCCATCCCCAACGGCGCGGCGGGATCATTGGTATGAACAGCTGACCCTTGAGTTCCTCCCCCGGGGCCATGCGTCTCACTTCCAGGTAGTAGGTCTGCACTAGCTGGGACTTCAACCCTGATTACCGGCGAGGAATGTTGATAGTAGGCCTATAACACACGTTTAGCTGTACATTATGAATGAAATTCAAGTTCTAACATACGGTATGATTCCGTATTATTATTTTTTTCACGATCGTGTTTTTTTATGTATTTACAGCTATTGTTAGGCCTTGAAAGTTGGAATTCCCACACTCAAACTTGTTACTAGGGAAACCATTCTTCATAACATAAAAATATACTGAAACTAGTGGCTTGTGCAGCAAATGCTGCTGCAAACTAAGTTCGTTAGACGTTCAAATAAAGATTTTTCAGATTTATTTTCAATGAAGAATACTTGTCCTTTTGATAGTTATTTGCTTCCATTATAATGAAACATACTCCCTCTCAATGGATTTTTTTAGGCCAAATACTTTTTCTTGAACCTATCCAACTTCAGTTTTTGAGTTTCAACGCGAAAACGCAAGTATCAATGTCAGGACGATAGCAGTAGCTATTTCAGGTCAATGTGGATTGTAGGCAAAAGTTAAAAAAAATTGTCAGGTTTGCTAAGCTTTCGAACAATAGCATTTTCGTATAGCTGCTGCATGTAGAACTTGAAATGTAGAGCGTAAAATTATTTTATCCTACTAAGAGATCTTGCTGAAATGATCTGGAGACTATAAAATTTTCTAGGCCTCTTATTTTATCAGTAAGTAATACCTTTTGATCTTTCCTTAGGAACTGTAATTTTTGCGCTCTCTCGAGCCAATACTGAAGACAATGACACATATCAATATCTACACTACACCGCCATTAAGTATATGAAAATGACCCAACCCCACTGGGTTAATAAGTATAAAAATATTTGATTTTTAATAACAATATTATTATTTTAAGTTTTGTAGTTATATATAGCAGTCACTCAGTAAATTATAGAAATGAAGATCTAAATTAAGATATTCTCTACATTTACTTACATAACCTCAAAACGTTTCACTTTCATGTCATCAATATAGCATCAATATTATGTACAATTAATGAAGAATAGACGCATCATGATATTAACTATAATAATATTTAATTTCTAATGGTAATAATGTCATCAAACCACCTCAGGTTTCGTAGATTTGAATATCCAATACACACTTGTACTCAGAAAATTATACACTGCAGAATCAGTTTTTAATAACAAATTGAATTGAGCTCTAAATATGTCGGCAATCCTGCAGGTCATGGCCTTCGTGTAATAGCCTATTGTTTATTGTAGTGTGTGTTTTGTTCTGAAATTCAATCAAGTCGGCCGTGATTCATAAAATTAGTTCTCAAAACTGACAACAGATGGATTTTGGAAAATAGGAAAATTATGTAGGAAAATTGACATTTCACTGAAAACTACTACTTTTCCGAAAACCTTGGGATGCCAGGCATGAAAATGAGGGGTCACTCATTAAAATCCGTTCAGCCGTCTTCCCGAAATTTCCATTACCAGTTGAAATTATATATATAGATAGACCCATTACAGTGCAATTATTGTTACTTAGTTACCATTACAGTGCAGTTTGAAGGCTTTGGAATAATATTGCTCTAAATTTTCAATGCAAAATATAATATTGTATTTTTGCAATTTTAAAAATATGATCATGCAAAAACTGTTGTGCAATACACGTTTCTGAAGTGCATTGAAACTTTTCCTCGATTTTCTAAAAAGCACTTAACAACCTTTTTTTCGTAATATATCCAACTATCCAAAATATATAGAATCTATAATCACTCTATTGCTGAGAGACGGATTGTATAAGGCTGACTGGTCGCCTAAAATCCACCACTGATGCACATTGTCTTACTATGTGTTCATTTCTAAAGCAGTGAAGCGGAAAGGACATGGGCGGGGATAGCTTTTTTCTTTTTCCCTTCCCTTTCATGCCCAGGGCTGGCTTAGTCTATAGCACATGTCCATCTAAAGCAGGCCTGCACAAGGTTTGCGCTCTCCGAGCCGGCTCACAGCTCATGAGCGGAATGCAGATATTAGCTGCGCTCTGTATAAGGCTGGACTGGAAGAAGGGGTGATCTCGTACAAAATATACACAAAAGGAAGTACTATTACGAGTGCTTATGAAGTGAATTCCCGTTCAGTGTTTGCAAAACTATCTTGGACTATTATTAATTAATAAAGAAATATTTATGTTACAGAAATAATAGAAATTCTATAGCTACTTGAATGTACAACATCATTTTGTTATATTTTTATTTATCAGTACATCAACACGAGGTTTTATGTTGTTGGCAGCTGATAGGAACAATAGCCTACTGATCGTAATGAAACATCAGTTACAGATGTTCGATGCCTGCCTTTATTAAAGTTGATTATAGAAAACAGTTGCTCACAAAAATAAATGTTGAAGCAAACATAGCAATCATTTTCACAGCCAGCCTGTGTAGTCGTGGATATTATTGCTAATGTTTAGTCTTGTAAAACTCAATCAGGCTAGTAGTATTATTCAAACGATCTTTAGCCCTTAGGCCACATTGAAGATCAATAAGTTCGAGCTGTAAATCGTTAAATGTTATGTTCCGTCTTTTAGATTCCTCCATACTGTACTGTAGCAGTAGGTAAGCAACGTGAAACAGTTACTGAGAATAGGCCTACACACTGCACTCCACTAGATAGCTGAGTGGTCGTTTCCCTCTCCTCTACCTATAGCAAGTCTATGTCATTCTGACGTATCTTCCTCTCCGTTTCGAGGAGCGGTAAACACGGCGCTCGCACGTTGAGAGCTGTTTGTGCAGATATGGTCTAAAGAAACATCTTTTCCCAATGGTGAAAGAATTATCCAAATCGGTTAAGTAACATCTGAGATTATTTCATACAAACACACAAACACACTCTATATATTAATATTGATAAACATTCATATATTTCCATCATAGAATACAATTATATCCGTATAAAAATAGTGTTCCGTTTATTGTGCAAGGCCGCCTTAAATAAAATCAGTCACTTGTTTTCATTTCATTACCATTACAATAGTCAGAGGAGGCACTGACATAAAATGTATTGTTATGAAACTCGTGTATCCCGTTAAATATCAGTCCTATCAAACTTTTCCATAGAATAAAACTTGTCCAAAACATTATTTGAAGCAACTTTTGTTATGTAATATTATTCTAAAAAATCAATAATAAACGAGATATTTCGATTTATTTAGCTCAGGCCCCCTTACAACCCCTCCTTTTAAAGAAAGAATTTTGAATGCCATATAGCCTGAATTCTAAGTGCAACCCAACTTAATTTATATACAAATTTTCATAGAAGTCGGTACGGCCATTATCGCTTGGAAAGGTAACAAACATACAGACAGACATACAAACATTTAAAAAATTCGATTTTTGGTCTCAGAATAGTTAATTAAACATGTTAACGGCAATTAGTTTTGCAAAAGCGAAAATTACCAGAAAAATGTTGGTTACAATTTTATTATTAGTATAGATTATGTTATTCTGTTTAAAATAATATTACTGTTTGTTACTGTTCAATTTTTATGTTTACATTAACATCTTGCATTTATTTATTTTTTCGTGTTTGTATTTTTTTTTTTCTCATTTTCATATGTGACTATAATATTTGGCTTCTCGTTTCCAAAATTTATCCGCATATCATCAGCTAAGTACAAGATCTCATCATAACAATTTACTCATTATACCCTACCACAAAACATCTTTATATTCTTCATCCTATACAGTTTCAGTTGTTAGAAATTGGAACTCGCTTCCGAGTGATATAAGGGGTTGTTGGACAATAACTTCATTTAGGTCAAAATTGCATAAATTCTTACTTAACAGATGAATTGCTGATTAATATTTGTTACTTATAATGAAACTAACATCTGTCCATTATTATTATTATTATTATCATTAATTTTTCTAAATAGATTTACAAAACCTCTAATGGCAATTACATTAATATTCTCATTATAGAAATAGAAATATATATATTCTCCCTGTAACATAGTCCTAGTAAGCTTATATTAAATTAATTTTCATCATTTTACTAGCTATCTCAAATATTAAGTTAATTATAATTGATTGAATTAAATTAGCTCATAAATTAAGTTACTACTTTACCTTATAGATTTATCTAAATTTAAATAAATGTGTAGTGAAGAATATTGCTGGAGAACCTTTTAAGTGTAGTGTAAATATTTGTAATTTAAATTTATGTATTGTATTGATTAAGGCTGGTTGAGTGGAAGAGAAGGCCTTATGGCCTTAACCCTGCCAGCGAAAATAAAACATTATTATTATTATTATTATTATTATTATTATTATTATTATTATTATTATTATTATTATTATTATTTTGTACTGTATATTGTCATTCGGAAGGATAAATCTGAATGACTGACATAGCTGCAACCAGTGCAGTGGATGAGTAGAAGAAGTTGCCGCCACTGACTGGCGAAGTGCGCGACACACGTTATAATATTAGCTTCTAGGATTCGGCCTAATAATGGTTTGTTCCGTCTTCAGTTGAACTCCAACGTGTTTGAGTTTTCTGAGTCCGGTAACAATTCTTTTACCATTTAATGCAGCATCATTATTTTAGAGTGTTGAATCCCTATTTTGAAGTCCTCGCGTTCTTGCGGATTTATCATAATTATTTTTTTTCAATAGTGTGGCATACGGTAACTGTTCCATATAACAGCAAAAAAAAAAAAAGAGTAATGGAATAAGGAAGTTTTTAATCACTTGTGAGTGTTTTAGGCCTGCAAAATTATTCACATGACATCGAACATCAGGTTAAAAACACATTGGACACATTTTTATCTAACCTTAACCAACGTACAGTGAATCAGAACGCAAATCACTACGTGGACAAAATCGGTTTCTGGTAGAATTCCCAGGTAGCTTAGTTGGTAGAGCGTTTGTACGTTTAACCAAAGGTCCCGGTTCGATACCCGGCACCGGAACAATTTTTCCGTCAAAATTATTCAAATCAACTTTATAGGCAGTTATACCTGAAAGCTTGATTTGCATAATATACGTCACTGTTCGTTAACAGAAAACCACAATTTAAGTCACACAGAGTTAGTGTGCTCAAACAATCTGAAAGTTAGAATTTATAAAAAAGCTATATTACCGGTTGTTCTATATGGTTGTGAAGCTTGGACTCTCACTTTGAGAGAGGAACATAGATTAAGGGTGTTTGAGAATAAGGTTCTTAGGAAAATATTTGGGGCTAAGAGGGATGAAGTTACAGGAGAATGGAGAAAGTTACACAACACAGAACTGCACGCATTGTATTCTTCACCTGACATAGTTAGGAACATTAAATCCTGACGTTTGAGATGGGCAGGGCATGTAGCACGTATGGGCGAATCCAGAAATGCATATAGAGTGTTAGTTGGGCGGCCGGAGGGAAAAAGACCTTTAGGGAGGCCGAGACGTTGATGGGAAGATAATATTAAAATGGATTTGAGGGAGGTGGGATATGATGGTAGAGACTGGATTAATCTTGTTCAGGATAGGGACCGATGGCGGGCTTATGTGAGGGCGGCAATGAATCTCCGGGTTCCTTAAAAGCCAGTAAGTAAGTAAGTAAGTAAGTAAGTAAGTAAGTAAGTAAGAGTTAGTGTGCACTCAAAGGTGGTTGCTTGCAGGTTTGTCAGCCCACTTTGATTCCTATGGATATAGAGGGAAAAATTGGATCGGTGTCTGGTAGAGTTCCCGGGTAGCTCAGTTGGTAGAGCTTTGGTACGTTTAACCAAAGGTCCCGGATTCGATACCCGGCCCCGGAACAATTTTCGCCTCAAAATTATTCAAGTACTATATATTTTGTCCCTTTCGATCCCCTTAAAAATACTGTATACTACAACTCCAATTTGAAGTCTTCCAAATAAAGTTTAAATATGTGATTTTACAGCAATTCATTAGTTATGTAATGAAAAACAAAATAATAGAACAAATATACAAAGAGGAAATATATATATATATATATATATATATATATATATATATATATATATTATAATTTTAAGACACTTCAAAGCCTTTGGGCACCTCAAAAATTAAATATAGAAACTCCATATTTTTCACATTCCTAAGTTTTAAGTAAAAATACAGATCTTTGAAACTATTACAATTAGAAAACAGATAAAAACAATTTCACATATAGATTCACTCTACCCTACTGTCCATCATTCAGTCATATGAAGCCAGTTGTGTAGACCAATTTACCGACAGAGTAGTTGCCCAGGGTGCGTCATAGGAGGCTGGCCTACGCTACACCCGTGATGAGATGAAATGTGATGATATGGAGATTTGTTGTAATGCCACAGGGAACCGGAGCTCCCGGAGAAAACCCCTGTGTTACTAGGACCACGGGCTAGCCTAACACAAGTTATAAATTGGGGGTAGACGGGGATCGAACCCGGATTATAAGTCCAGCGCTCTAGCCACTAGAGCACTTGGATGTTATAATATTAAATCATTTGTTACACTCTATTACTAAGTTCAGAATTGCTTCTGATCTGGAGTTCTATACACATGTATAGCGCCTGGATGTTGCAACCTTCAATACGGGCTTGTTTGTGAAGTGGCCGCCATAGCAAGGCGCATTGCAGTGCGAAACTTTACTTCCTATGTAGCCGTTTACAAATCATAGGGTATAAATAAATAACGTTTAACGAAATTTCTTAAAAGAAGAAAGCTGAACGCAACACAAACTTATTAAGTTTGATCTTAATGAGATTTTAAAACAATTGAATAAGAAATGTTCCTACATTTTAATGAGACAGCGCGAATATGAGTCCTCGAGGCTGTTGACTGACAACTTGACGGGTTTTGACCCAAGACTTGCAAGGCATATCACGTTTCGTACTAAGGTTTGAATGAAGATGGTACTGTTCCATACCCTGCACTCGAACCGCTGTCCTTTCTGCTGTGTTAATATCCGTTGATGAGGATTTTCCTTTAATTTTAATTGTCTTAACTGGACCTAAATATGTCAGAACACAAAGTAAACAAATGCTTATTTAAAAAATAAATACAAAAAATTTAGAAGAAGGATGTATAATAATGCAAAACGTATTCATGGCATGCAATAGGATTGAATACACTTACTTCTAAGGCAAGTTAATCAACTCCTATGGTATCTCCATAATGACTAATATGGTGTGATTCATAATGGCGCTCTAAATTAAATTCTCTAAGAGAGGTAATAACTTTTCCACAGACTGAAACACTGCCTTATTTTCTACCTCCGAAATGATCGCAAGCTTGACATGTTGAGAATAGCTGTGCAGATCTGTGACGTCAGTATCAGGTGGACTAGGAAAAGATTCGCGTGAGACTATATTTAATATGTAAAAGCTTAAAGAACTATTAAATTTACATTTAATTTATTGTACTTTTAATTTAAGAAAAAATTATTATCGGTACACAAATGGGTGTGATTAATAAATGCGGAGAGTATTAAGTGAAAATAGTTATTTTTAACGTAGTCAAATTCTGGAGTACTTACGGGGGTATTAACTTCCAGATGAGTCCAATTTTCTATGATGACAAATTATTCATTACAATTTCAAACAAGTAATTTATTTATTTATTTATCTATTTATTTACTTACTTATTTAATCATTTATTTATTCATTTATTTAGTCATTTATTGATTGATTGATTTAGTCATTTATTGAATTATTTATTTAGTCATTTATCGATCTATTTATTGATTTATTTATCGATTGATTTATTTAATCGTTTAATGATTAATTGATTTATTTAGTCATTTAGTGATTAATTGATTTAGTCATTTATTGATTGATTGATTTAGTCATTTATTGATTTATTTAGTCACTTATTGATTGATTTATTTAGTCACTTATTGATTGATTTAGTCATTTACTGATTGATTGATTTAGTCATTTACTGATTGATTGATTTAGTCATTTACTGATTGATTGATTTAGTCATTTACTGATTGATTGATTTAGTCATTTATTTATTGATTTATTTAGTCATTTATTGATTTATTTATTTAGCAATTTATTGATTGATTTATTTAGTAATTTATTGATTGATTTATTTAGTAATTTATTGATTGATTTATTTATTCATTTATTGACTGATTGATTTATTTAGTTATTTATTGATTTATTCAGTCATTTATTGATTGATTTATTTAGTCATTTATTGATTTAATGATTCATTTATTGATTTATTTATTTATTTAGTAATTAATGTATTTATTTAGTGATTTAGTCATTTATTGATTTAATCATTTATTGGTTTAGTAGTTTATTGATTTAGTCATTTATTGATTTCTTTATTTATTCATTCATTTATTTATACTGGAAGAGTTAAGACCACAGAACCTTCTCTTACAATCTACCAAGTCACAAAGTACACAATCAGTGAAATTTAACAAAAAGTGAAAGAACAAAATACTATCATATTGCAGAAAATAATAACATAATAAATTTGACACTATACATAATGAAAATAATGCCATAGCCTAATAGAAAAATAAAGTAATAGCCTATACAGGTCTAAAGACAGGAATATAACATAAGGAACTCAATTAGTACATGCAGTTAAGAGGGGAAACGTAAGGGTAAAACACAACGGACGGAATGTGAAACAATAATAAAAAAAATAATTTTAATTAAAGCCACAATGAAACGTTTATGATGATAAATTCATGTGGTGATCAAGAGAGTTCAGTGTTGGTGAAAAAAAGGACGTCATACTGATGTGTGAATCGTTTCCACCATCAATTGCATTGTTGTCTCGGATAGCAACCAACATTATCACGGTCATATTCATTCATTGTGTCCTGCCAAAGGCAAGTCTTTCACTGCAAACCCAGCATTCTCCAATGTTTCTTATTTTCTGCTTTCCTCTTTGTCTCCGGATATGATCCATATTTCTTAATGTCGTCTATCATCTGATATTTTCTTCTACCCCGAACTCTTCTCCCGTTCACCATTCCTTCCAGTGCATCCTTCAGTAGACAGTTTCCCCATAGCCAGTGACCCAACCAATTCCTTTTTCTCTTCCTGATTTGTTTCAGCAACATTCTTTTTTTCACCCACTCTTTCCAACACAGCGTCATTTCTTACTTTGTCTGTCCACTTCAAACGTTCCATACTTCTTCATATTCACATTTCAAATTCTTCTAGTCCCTTCTCTTCACTTCGTCGTAATATCCATGTTTCTGCTCTATACAATGCTACATTCCACACAAAGCACTTCACTAGTGTCTTCTTAGTTCTTTTTCTAGAGGTCCGCAGAAGATGCTCCTTTTTCTATTAAAAGCTTTCTTTGCCATTGCTATCCTCCTTTTGACTTCCTGGCAGCAGCTCGTTACTGCTTATAGTACACACTAAGTATTTGAAGCTGTCCACTTGCTCTACTGCCTCACTTAGCATTCGCACGTTTACCTTCTTTATTTTTCTTTCTATAACCATGGTCTTCGTTTATTTACATTTATTTTCATTCCATACTGCTCACAGCTGTCAGTTGGCTCCAGTAGCATGTCTCCTCTTCTGCTAACAACGTCATATCATGAGCAAATCTTATGCACTTTATATTCTTCTTCCTCTGACTATCACCCCTCCCATGGTGTGAAACAGTTCTTCACTAAATCCTCCAAGCAGATGTTGAACAGGTAGATGATAAAGGACATTATTGATGTACTCTTCTGCCTATTTCACTTCCTTCTGACATTTCTTGGTGAAATCCATTTTTTTTGCACGATCATGTTTTTTGTTGTATTTGCAGCTATTGTTGTTAGGCCTTGAAAGTTAGAATTCCCACACAGAAACTTGTTGCTATGGAAAGCTTTCTTCATAACATAAAACTATGCCAAAATAGATCCATTACAGTGCACTTATTGTTACTTAGTTACCATTACAGTGCAGTTTTGCGAAGGCTTTGGAATAATATTGCTATAATTTTCAATGCAAAATATACTATACTAGTGGCTTGTGCAGCAAATGCTGCTGCAAACTAAGTTCGTTAGACGTTCAAATAAAAATTTTTCAGATTTATTTTCAATGAAGAATACTTGTCTTTTTAATAGTTATTTGCTTCCATAATGATGAAACATACTCCCTCTGAATGGATTTTTTTAGGCCAAATACTTTCTCTTGAACCAATCCAACTTCAGTGTTTGAGTTTCAACGCGAAAACACAAGTATCAATGTCAGGACGATAGCAGCAGCTATTTCAGGTCATTGTGGATTGTAGGCAAAAGTTAAAAAAAGTCAGGTTTGCTAAGCTTTCGAACAATAGCATTTTCGTATAGCTGCTGCATGTAGAACTTGAAATGTAGAGCGTAAAATCATTTTATCCTACTAAGAGATCTTGCTGAAATGATCTGGAGACTACAAAATTTTCTATGCCTCTTATTTTATCAGTAAGTAATATCTTTTTATCTTTCCTTAGGAACTGTAATTTTTGCGCTCTCTCGAGCCGATACTGAAGACAATGACACATATCAATATCTACACTACACCGCCATTAAATATATGAAAAAGACCCAACCCCACTGGGCTAATAAGTATAAAAATATTTGATTTTTAATAACAATATTATTATCTTACTTAAGTTTTGTAGTTATGTATAGCAGCCACTCAGTAAATTATAGAAATGAAGATCTAAATTAAGATATTCTCTACATTTACTTACATAACCTCAAAACGTTTCACTTTAATGTCATCAATATAGCATCAATATTATGTACAATTAATTAAAAATAGATGCATCATGATACTAACTATAATAATATTTAATTTCTAATGATAATAATGTCATCAAACCACCTCAAGTTTCGTAGTTTTGAATATCCAATACACAACTGTACTCAGAAAATTATTATACACTGCAGAATCAGTTTTTAAAAACAAATTGAATTGAACTCTAAATATGTTGGCAATCCTGCAGGTCATGGCCTTCGTGTAATAGCCTATTGTTTATTGTAGTGTGTGTTTTATTCTGAAATTCAATCAAGTCGGCCGTGATTCGATAAAATTAGTTCTCAAAACTGACAACAGATGGATTTTGGAAAATAGGAAAATAATGTAGGAAAATTGACATTTCACTGAAAACTACCACTTTTCCGAAAAACTTTGGGTTCCAAGCTTCAAAATGAGGGGCCATTTATTAAAATCCGTTCAGCCGTTTTCTCGTAATTTCCATTACCAGTTCAAATTATATATATAGATTGTATTTGCCCGTTTTTCAAACTTTTCCTCGATTTTGTAAAGTGCTCTTCCCAACCTTGTATCGTAATATACTATTAATATTACTAAACAAGCAAATAACAGCATACTTACGGCAGTGGGTGTGGAAAAAAGACATTAATATGAAACTTTTATTTCAAAACCCAAACATCCCTACAGTTCCAACCATACCCACAATAATAATCGCGAACAGCGTAAACGTTTGAGGTAATTTTATTATAGGGCTTCGATGGATTCCACGTTACTTTTTAAAGCTCAGCACGATTCTCTGAACTTGATGAAGTTAGAAATGATACGAATAAGGAAATAGATTAACTTTAAAAATTATATTGTACAGTTTGTGAAATCTGAAGAATTACTGTGGTTTCGACATGCCAAAAGGATGTTTGCAAATAGGTTAACCAAAAAGGATTCTAGAATGAGTACCAAATGGGAAGAAAAGATGAGAAAGACCTAAGAAAACATGGATGGAGGGTGTTACTGACATGATAGAAGCGAGAGGATTACAGGATGGTGACCACGAAGACCGAAATTAATGAAGGAAAACTTTCAATTCTACGAGTGTAACAATGGAGCTCATTAAAAACCTGCATGCTATGCTGTAACAACTGTGTATTTATAAACTACGTGCACAGTCGTGCATATGTGCTGGGGTGCTGATGGAGTTCATAAACATGTGCTAGAAATGGTTCTCGATCCCTTCTTAGCACAGGTTCAGACGCTTGCGAATGTTTACTACACGCTTACCAACATTACTGGAGTGTTCGTGTCTCATATCAGAGTAATCGCCAGTTTCAGAATGTTATCCGTATGAAAATTTTTCTTTAATTTTATTTTATTGAGTTATTTTACGACGCTGTATCAACATCTAGGTTATTTAGCGTCTGAATGAAATGAAGGTGATAATACCGGTGAAATGAGTCCGGGGTCCAGCACCCAAAGTTACCTAGCATTTGCTCGTATTTAGTTGAGGGAAAACCCCGGAAAAAACCTCAACCAGGTAACTTGCCCCGACCGGGATTCGAACCCGGGCCACCTAGTTTCGCGGCCAGACGCGCTGACCGTTACTCCACAGGTGTGGACAATTTTTTCTTTAAGTAACAACATTGGAAACCTCCGATAGAGTTAATTCTGGGTGGGACAGTGGATAATAATTTGAAGATCCCGTTAAAAAATTCTCTGATAATGTTCATTATAGACTAATGATCCAATTGTTGGATAACAGCCTAGTTATTCAGTTTTTCACAAATTTTTAAGAATTATTTTAAATAAGTTATGTATGTAGAAGATAATTTTGTACATTGATTTCAGTTGTGCTTATGCATATTATTAAATCGATTTTTTGTACTCCAGCATTATAAACAGTTTTTTTTTTTTTTGCATGATAATCTGTTTTCTCGTCGTTACAGCAAACGGCCGCCACGATTGGAAGTTGATTTTACTGAATTCAGAGTTGCCAACTTACATAAGTATGTTGACATTACAAATAACTGCTCTAGAGTTGTAATGAAAACCACTGCCTGCTATGTATGCTACAATCCTACAATGCATGTAAGATTCATACGCAAAAGGCTGTGTTAATTAATATAAATTATACGAAACAAATCACTGCATTTGAAATGCATTGAACTTTATTTAAACATTGCAAACTTCACTTAACAAAAAGAAATAAAAATTATTCCAATTGAACACGAAATATTACAAGTACCTGAACCATTTTCACTCCTTCACGTTCAATTTAAAGGTGAAGTTTGTACGTTGGCCGGACTGCTATCGTTCAGTCAGCTGTTCATAGTGTAACGTACAGTATGTATTATATATTAAGATTAAAAAAAAATATTTTCAAAATATTCTATTGTGCAAAAAATGCTGTACAATACACATTTGGGAAATGTATCACAAAACCTAGGAGATTGACAAACTCGCTCTACTCGTTTTTAAAACTTTTCCTCGATTTTGTAAAAAACACTTCCCAACTTTGTATCTTAATATAGTATTATCGTTGGCCAAAATCGTCCACAATATGCTACATTGTTGTACGGGTGCCATAAAATATTACCATGCCAACTAAAACGTCATGATTTCTATTATGATGGCGTAGCTTCTGCCATAAAATTAACATTATGAAACGGTTTGCCAATGCTATTGTGACAGCGACGTGAGATTCGAACTCACGACCAGCGTCCCGCAAGAGAGAAGATCGCGCGGAGCACTTTGGGACGGCGCGCGGCGGAGAGAAGAGAGGGGGTGTATTACGTCAACGCGACGAGAGTGCGCGCGCATCTGGTGCTGGTAGAGAGGAGAGTTCTCTGGATTTTTCTGGAGTGCAATCTCTGGAGACGCGTCGAACTTTCGAGGTTACGTCGCTGTGATTATAAAAGAAGAAACGCCAGCGAACTCGAGCAGTTTTTCAGTTGATTAGTCAGCCAGTCAGTGAGCAAGCCAGAGCAAGCAAGCCAGTCTTGTGTACCGGAGTTCGACTCGAGTGTGCGTCCGTAACTGTGCCAGCATCCGAAGGCCTGAGTTCGAGTGCAGTGGACCGCAGTTGGAGGGACCTGAGTTCGAGTACAGTGAACTGTCTCTGAAGGTCTGTGGTTCGAGATACTGTGAACTCGAGTGACTGAGCTAGAAGAACTGTGAACTGAGAACTGATAGTTCTGATTTGTAAATAGTGCTTTGTAAATATTAGTTAAGATTAACAGTTCATTGTTGTTCGTAATAGTCCAAGTAAATTGTCATTGCCGTCAGTGGAGTGCTATAACGAATACTGTGTTGAGTGAAAATCCTATTGTTGACGAGAGCGTTTAAGGTGAATTGTAGAAAGGAATTGTTGTTGGAAGAATAAAATTCCATTGTTGAGTTGAAATAAAATTCACACTATAATGTCATTGTTGTCACAGCAACCTCTTTATTCATAGACCATGAAATCAAACTTCCATCATTACAGATTTGATGTGTTATATAGTTATTACATTATAACTTGTTTCATAATATACAATTACAACACGCGAAATGATTGCTAGAGAAACAATTATTTATATAGGCCTACACTATGGTCATATCATGTGTAGAATCTTTGGGTATATTATTATTATTATTATTATTATTATTATTATTATTATTATTATTATTATGTGTTTATTAATTTTATACTATACGTTGGTTAGATCCAAGCTTGAATATGCATCTGTTGTATGGAACTCCATTACTTCCACTGACTCGGCTAAATTGGAGAATATTCAAAGAAAATTTATTTCCTTGTGTTCTTATAGATTTTTACCAAATTCCGATTATAACTATGAGATTAAATGCAATTATTTCAATTGCGGTTGTTTGTTCACCAGACGTCAGGATCTTGATTATTTATTTTTTTGCAAAGTCATTAAGGGTGATATTGATTGTGAATCTTTCATAAGCAATATCAGTCTTCGTATTCCTGCTAATGGTTTAAGATTTCATAAACTGTTTTATAATAAGAATCCTAAATCTCTCTCTCCGGTCTGCAGATGCATTAAATATGCTAATTTGCATGGATTCAACTTGGATCCATTTAATGTGTAGTATATCTTTGTGTTTTTAACTCACTGATCTTATTTTAATAATTATTTGTCCATTTTATTTCTTGCATTTGGTCAATTGATTAATGTAGACTATTCCATTATTTCAATTATCTCATTGGACTAATTTTATAATTTTATAATTATTATTTGATCATTGATTATGTAGACCATTATATTGTTTGTATTTCATCTCATTGCCATTTTCTATCATTCATTCTCATCATCATTTGTTGTTTTGTTCTGTTTTGTATCGTGCAAAACTGTAATTGGCCTTGTGCTGTTGTTTTTGCACGTTAATATTCTAAATAAATAAATAAATAAAAATAAATAAATTATTATTAATATTATTATTATTATTATTATTGAATACTAGGTTAGAACTTACCGATAAGTAAAAAATCGTCCACTTTTGTCTCGGGAAAATAAAGACTTTGTATTCGTTGTTTGAATGTAATCGGTTGAAGTGCCATTTTGCGATTCCCGTATTGTCACCTGGGTCTGCTGGGGATCGAAACCTGTTAATGCATGCAGGCATGGCAGACTGACTCTCGCTACATTGTGGCACGTTCTGCCTTGCACAGGCAGGCCAGTGAAGAGAATTGCAACGCGGAAGCTGAAAATAGAGCGGCAGCGGAATACGTGCGTATGTGAAGTGTTGCACATGAAACGAGAGCCAGGTCACATGCGTGAGTGGAGACGTTGGAGGTTATGTCGGGACAAACTTCAGGTTCGGTGTCACCGGCTTACGTCGCCATACTTGAAACGTTTTGAACACAGTATGTACGAGGTGCATTCGAAACGTTCCTGGCATGACGTATAGATGGCACTGGAAACGTGTCAACAATGCCGCCATTGTTAGCTGCCATTTTATATTAGTTGTAGCACTGAGTATCATAATTTTCTGTTCACTACATTTTGTGTAGTTTAATTTTGAAGCTTCTGCGCCAAACGGATTGGAAAAAATGGAAAATATCGACCTTCGTGCTGTCATTAATATAGCGTGTCTCTAAAGTTCCTGTCCATTTCAATGATGACGCAGACTTTTGTTTATTTTCTTTGTAGCTGCAGTTAGCGTAGTGGATTATAATATTGTAATATCAATTTTTGTTTACCACCTGTGCTTATCTTAATATTTGGATTTATATGAACGTTTTCGACACTCGGTGTGTGTCATCTTCAGATATGGGGCCTAGCTTCTTAATT
The DNA here is from genome assembly GCF_040183065.1 of Periplaneta americana. Lineage (NCBI taxonomy): Eukaryota > Metazoa > Arthropoda > Insecta > Blattodea > Blattidae > Periplaneta > Periplaneta americana. The sequence continues at coordinate 174,090,154 of NC_091128.1, forward strand.
ATGTTGTGGGTTGTTCACTTGTGTATGGCCTTCCATGATTTCTTAGTTTACTATAAGCAGTATGTGGTTGGTTATTGTGATTCAGTTAAGTTATATCTTTTGAAAAACCCGTATAGGACAATAAAATTATGTTAAAAACATTATAATACATAATTATAAATAAATAAAATAAATAAATATATACACTATAAAAACACTGTAAGACACTGTATAAACATTCTAGTCCCAGCCATGCACCACATAGGAACATTCCAACATCATCTAAAATAACACGCATGGCCATACTAGACAGCGGACCCAACTGAAAATAGCTTGTATTATATACGTCTAAGTATTCAACAACAACATCCACGATCCACAGCAGTCAACTTGAACAACATCAAAAAACCCCAACATACAATATGGAATATCAGTGAAAGTGCGTCAAAAAGACAGTTCTTACCAAGATCAGTAAAGTAACCCAATTTTAACGATACAACGGGCCAACACAGCCAACCATATATGTGAAAAAGTAATATAGTGTTTACAGTGTTTTTATAGTGTATATATTTATTTGTTTTTCATTTGTTTATAATTATGTGTTATAATGTTTTTAACATAATTTTACTGTCCTATACGGGTTTTTCAAAAGATAGAACTTAACTGAATCACAATAACCAACCACATACTGCTTATAGTAAACTAAGAAATCATGAAAGGTCATACACAAGTGAACAACCCACAACATAATTAAGAAGCTAGGGCTTCACAACACACAATGACATAGGCCCCATATCTGAAGATGACACACACCGAGTGTCGAAAACGTTCATATAAATCCAAATATTAAGATAAACACAGGTGGTAAACAAAAATTGATATTACAATACAGTGAGCTTATCGGCACCTCCAAATGAAACTAGTAGTGGATTATGTTTACAACGGACGAACGGGTTGCTATTGTTTGTGCACGGGTACGTGGATTGTCATACGAAGACGCCAGAGCCGAATTTACCCGTAAATTCCATAAACCAGCCTCAAGAAGGGCACACATTCGTCTGCTTATAAACAAATTTAAGCGTACCGGCAGTGTGTGTGATGAGAAACGTCATGGACGACCACGCATATCGGCTGACACTGTACAGCAGGTTCAAATTGCCAGTGATAGTATTCCAAAGAGATCAACGTTTCCACGCCTCGGTAGGGAGATGAATGTCCCTCGTAACACAATGTGGAAAATTCTACGTTTCTATGGCCTTGTTAGCTGAACAAAGTTTTTAAATGACACGAAACTTTAATTGCAATTTCCCGTAACTTTAGGCCTAATTTTTTGCTTTATTGTCAGACAAAAAGTTACATATACTCGTATTCGGAAATATTAACACTATATTCATATATATTTTTATTGCCATTTTTCAACCTTTCAACTCATTGTATTTGTAACTTCACATGTACCATTATAATCTATCATATATTAAGGTCTACTTCATATTTAAGATCTATGTCTTCACTGTTTGTTATAATTTAAGTTGTCTGTAGGTTTATTAATGATATGATGATGGTTCAGCGGAACCGAAAACGTTAATATATTATGTAAAAATAGCATATTTGTGTTTATCACATTGTTATTTGATAAGTCTGACGGTCTCAATAATAAAAACTTTGATAATTTGTACAGCTTATCGGACTCCACATGATTTTAAAAAATGTCTGTAGCTAAGTTACCTGTGGGATATTATCTCATTGCTTATTATTGTTCAGAATAAAACACTTACATACATGCTGTTTGGTACACACATTCTCCAGGCTTTTAGGAATCTTTCCTTTGTAATAGAGATTTCATATTTCTATAAAAAAACCTCTAAAGTTTATTCTTAAAATGTAATTGTTTATCTTAAATTTGTGAAAGACAATATGAAAATTGTGCTATAGACATAATAAAGAACGTGCTTTTAGGATTAAAATGCCATATAAATCTTGAATTTATCCTTAAAATTGGATGAGATATATCCATTTTAATAAACTACTATTAGTAGTAATGCTTTTCAAAATTTGAGCTCAAATTGTTTTTCAAAAACTACCTCGAATTTAGGTTGTCACAACAATGATATTTCTACACACACAAAAATTTAATGTGTGAAAATATAAAATTGAGGGAAAATATTGCATTCTACCATCCTCTACTTTAACGTTAATTGGATACATAACAGTAGAAAAATGCTAAGTGACAAAATGAAAAAAATTCACTAGAATGGTGCAAATTGCCAAGGGACATTACATATCGCAAGGGCTAGTAGAGTGTTATTAAGACCAAAAGATAGCAGTGGTGCATTGTTACCAGGGCTCTCTTATAAAAAGGTGCAATGTGCCACTCGTTTTGATTTCCCTCCGGTGTTTATTTGTCGTGTAAATAGTGGAGTTATGGCAAAAGATATTATTGATTATAGCTATAACGTGGCTTTTGCTAGAAACAGGAAGATCAACAAAGGTAAATCTTATTTACAGGTACAACATAATACGTAGGTAATGTAGGGTAGTGAATTACATAGAAACATAATGTATTGCATCTAGGTGATACAGCTGGTTTGTTTTAAACTTTTCAATTTCTAGTGTTAAAAATCCAGAAAATGTAGGAAATATAATTAAATTAGCACGTTTTTCTTTATTTTAAGTGGCATGAAAATGCAGTAAAGTGACAACCGAATAGAAACTAGCTTTAGACCAAGATTATTCAACACTATGAACATTTCTGTTGGGATCTTTACTGTCATACCAGTACAACGACAACATAGAACGTGTGATAATCATGATGAAAGTCGGCGATAAACAGTTCCAAGTGGTGGGGGTGATTTTTTTCCAGTCTGCAAAACCACTTTAATGAAAATATTTGCAGAAATTAACAGATCTGTGGATAATAAATGGATCATAGTACCTACGAAATGTTTGTGGGACTCAACACCTTTCATAATTTGTGAAGTTTGTCTCTCAGTGTGTTAATTTTGGTAGTATCATCAAACTATTGACGAAAATTGGTGAAAATTTGTCGTAAGTACTATCACTTCAATTCTAAAAAATATATTCTTAAAATTATTCTTGAGCGAAATTATTTATTAATAAAATACTGTTCATAAATTTGGAACTTTGCACCTTTCCACTGTTAAGGATCCAATTCCTTTGCTCCATTTTGATTTTGTAACAACAGTAAATATAGCTATCACTGCTTGATTAGAAACAAACTAGAGGGGTACCACAGGGAGACCCTCTAAGCCCGCTCCTTTTCAACGTCATGACAGCGGACGTAATACAGACACAGGCTCCCTCAACAGTGATGTACATGTACGCAGACGACATGGTGCTCGGGTCTACCAACATAAGAGAGCTACAGGTCTCCATGAACAACCTTTCAGCTTGGGCTGACGAAAACGGTCTGCTCATAAACCAGTCGAAAACTGTCCAAATGGTATTCAGAAAGGGAGGAAGAATAGCAAAAAGTGACACAATCTGGATACAAAATCGACCCCTGCAAATTACAAATGCATTTAAATACCTTGGTGTAACGATACAGACGACAGCAAAATCCTTCAGAATCCACACTCAAGAACGAGCAACGGCCGCAGTAATAGCTATCCACGACATAACAGACATTACCCAACTAGCACTCTCAACAGCCATGCAGCTTTTCTATGCCAAGATACTCCCTATACTGTCATATGGACTGGAGATCACATGGACCCGGCTAAACTACAATGACCTCAAGACCATGGAGAACGTCAAAGCAAGGTTCTTAAAAGCAGCACTGGGAATCTCAAAATATGCACCCTCCAGAATGGCGTACGAACTCGCGCGAGAACCCTTCCTGATAGAGGAACTACGAAGCAGACTCATGCTGCCATCTACCGCAGCAGAACTTCGACTACGCACGGTCATGCAAGAGAAGAAGGCGGAAATAGAAAGTGAATTCTATGGAACGGACGCGATGATCAACCGCAACTGGACAGGGCCGAACAACAAATTACGAAGCGCCATAACAAGGCTAGCAGTTCACGGTTTTCACCACAAACTGTGCAGAAGATCAGAGTACCACGAACCTTCCCCCGAATGCGTGTGCAAACTGTGCAACGAAGTGTGTCCAAAATATCATTTTAGTAAATGTGTGAATAGAACGAAGTCACTGGTGGAATATAGTAAAGAGAAGTAATCATACCAAACTAAATTGCACGTTTGTGCGCACTTCTTTCTTATTATTAGAAACAAAAGATTAACACAACAATACGAATACAAATTGTTCACAATAAAATTGTCAATGATTCGTAAAGCTTAATGGTAAATTGCACGACTGTAGTTCCATTTCGTTGCTCCTGAACGACCCTCTGGCAGTTATAGATACATTTACATTAGAGTTGTGTCGATTCGTGAACGAATCGTTCATTCGAACGACTAATAATAAATAATCGTAAGAATCGATTCGTGGTATCAACGAATCGTCGTTCAAAAGAATCGTAACGAATCGTCGTTCAAAAGAATAGTAAGGAATCGGCATGGTATCGTAACCAACGATTCTATTTACTTGTTTGATGTAACCTGTCAACGGACATTTCCGAACCGTGCCGAATACTCCCGAGCGAGAGTGAAATCAAAATACTGCATTTGTTAAGTATGGAAAATAATGAACACAAACATGAAATTTGCATAGTTAAATAGACATGTAATGCAAAAAATGTACTTCATAATAAGGTTCAGTTGATAAATTATAATTTAGAGACATTATCTTGGGTAATTTTGTAGACTAATGGAGGTCATACTGAATGGTTCCAGCCTATGAGAAAGAGACAATCCAATGTCTCGCATCTTATGCCATCTATGCGAGAGATGTAGAACGTTTTTGTTCTACGCGTGGTTTGCAAAGGAGTGTCTTGCGACGATTCAAAAGAATAGTTGGAATCGCAGACTGGGAAGAATCGTGAACGAATCGTTAGAATCGATTCGTAATGTATGATTGAATCGTTGGAATCGACTTCTGAAAAAGAATCGTGTTGCCCAATTCTAATTTACATAGGAAAGATTGGAGCAAGCTCCTCTCTCTCCTGGTATAAGGATTAAAAAATGTAATGTTCTTACGCGACCCTGGTGACTTCTTGTTGAACTGCACGTTCTCTCTACTCAGAATTCAAATTCCAGTCTTGCATGAGTTCGTAGGCTGTGATGTGAATATTTCCGTCAACATCAACACTATTTCGTATTATTTCCACTTAAAATATTTGGAGTATTTTATTTTACTGCTGGTAAGACATACCGACTCATATAATCTTCATTCCACCATTGCTAGCATAGAGAGTCATTAGTTATTCGCTTTCTACACGCTTCGTGCGCTACAAAGGAATGTATGAAGTGGAGACTTTGTGAAACGAAAACCGCCTTGATGCTCGTGAGCTACAAAATATCTTCACTTGATTAAATAGAGTGAGGAATATGGCGGAACCGTGCTCTGATTGTCTGATATGGGATAACAATAACAAACGCCGCTCGCTGTGTCGTTATTCAACTTCGTTCCTGCGAAGTCGCTCGGCATCGCGCCAAAACGTGTGGCGCCACTCGCGTCTTGATGCTCAGCTCGTCTTAACGACTGCTTAATAATTCATGGCTTGACGTCACTGCTAACAAGATGGAAGATTATCACCAAGATTTTGCGGTTGCATTCACGATGCTACAGAACACTGAAATAATAAAGACATTTCAAGTCTCACACTGTAGGTAGTACACTGGGCTGCAAAGGAAATCCCGATACGAAATTATATCGTTTTACGAGGTCTTCAGCAAACATGGCGAGATGGGAAGCTATTTTCCTGAGATTAGTTTTTTTTTAAACATGTAATTACTACTTTTATAACATGTTCACTTTATTATTTAATATTAATTGATTTTAAATTATTCATAAACTTTTATTTTACAACATTAATAAGAATGCTACACGCAAATAGTGAAACTGCAGTTTATATGGTATTCCACGGCCTTCCTTATTATCCATGGATGCTGTCATTGTTACAATCGATATATACGGCCAGTTACATTTCATATTGTATTAACAAATAAAACGATCAATTTTATTATAAATATAAATATAAAATGTTATAAATACAGATACAGAAATGAAAATTGAATCTAATTGAAACATTTAACTACACATTTCTCCATTGCTCACAAAAAGGGAATCCAAAACTAAAGGAAAATTATACAGGAATTAGTCTTTTGAACTCCGGTTACAAAATATACTGGACCATTCTCACTACAGCCCCGACCTGAATCCCATTGATTTCCATTATTTTGGACCGTTTAAGAAGCACCTGGGTGGTAAGCGATTCAACACCGATACGACCGTTTAACAAGCCGTTATGACGTGTCTTCAGAGACTTGACGCAGATTTCTTCTATGCGTTATCGATGCGTTGGTCCGCCGTTGTAACAAGTGTTTGGACAAGCATAGTAACTATGTTGAAAAGCAATACTTACCAGTGCTCTACTACTGAGTATCAGCATATTTGCCTGTGAAATAAAGTTTGTCCACGAGAGCTCTCTTATAGCCAGTGCCAGCGTTTCTGGCGCGTGTCCTTGAGTAAAAAGCCAGTCAGTGAGCACTCGTTGCCAGTGCAGCTGACAACGGTACCACCCAACACGTCACGTCAGCAATCAGCCCACTGCATCAAAGGCAAGATACTCGCACTTCGCGTTTCTGGGGTATGTCCTTGAGTACACTGTCCAGTCAGTGGCATCTGTTGCCACTTCGCCTGAGGTGGTAACCTCCTAACCAGATGTGACGTCAGCAATTTGTCAACTTTCTCGCCCACATTTTGTGGCAAAGATAAGATATCCGCTCTCAACGTTCCCATTACTTATTTCACACGCCAGAAACGGTGGCACTGGCTGTATTTCTTGAAGCACCGTCATACTTTGTCGATTTATAGCTGATTTCATCCAGCGAGAAACGTCGTAAACAGACTGAAACTTAAATTCACTTCTATAAAACTGATCTAATATCGAAAGTACTTTGAATAATTGCAATAATGTTGGCGTGTACGTGTCAAACAGTATGAAAAATTAATACTGGTGACTGATGGGGTAATCCGATATTGAGCGTCGGTATCTGCGACGCTGATGACGAAACTGGTCTATCAAGCCACACTGACCGCATTTCGTTACTATGCATGGCAGCAAATGAATGCAAAAGATGAGAGAGGCTAGGTGAGGTTTGGCTTAGTGCGCTTATCTTCGTTACAGCTTTGCTTAGTGCTTAGGCATCTTCCCACTGTGTATTTACATTCTTTCTAATGAATGCAAACACCCTCCTACTTCCTGATTGTGTGATGGGCGGCAGTAATGAAAACCGTCAGTGTTATTGATCACGTGAGATAAGCTTACTTCGACTAGCACGCTTTAACGTATTACCAGTATTCAGAAGTAATTACCTTGCATATCTGAGATGATCATATCGTAGAATAAATAATATTAGTTCTTAGTAAAACCTCTGAGCATATATACAGACGTGGACAAATTATTAGCAGAATTGAAGATTTTTATTATATATTTTTACAAAATATGATTCTTCAATTTAGACTACAGTTGACATTTTTGTGTATTTCCAAATTATTAGCAAAATTGAAGATTTTTATTATATATTTTTACAAAATATGATTCTTCAATTTAGACTACAGTTGACATTTTTGTGTATTTCCAAATTATTAGTAAAATTGAAGATTTTTATTATATATTTTTACAAAATATGATTCTTCAATTTAGACTACAGTTGACATTTTTGTGTATTTCCAAATTATTAGTAAAATTGAAGATTTTTATTATATATTTTTACAAAATATGATTCTTCAATTTAGACTACAGTTGACATTTTTGCGTATTTCCAAATTATTAGCAAAATTGAAGATTTTTATTATATATTTTTACAAAATATGATTCTTCAATTTAGACTACAGTTGACATTTTTGTGTATTTCCAAATTATTAGCAAAATTGAAGATTTTTATTATATATTTTTACAAAATATGATTCTTCAATTTAGACTACAGTTGACATTTTTGTGTATTTCCAAATTATTAGCAAAATTGAAGATTTTTATTATATACTTTTACAAAATATGATTCTTCAATTTAGACTACAGTTGACATTTTTGTGTATTTCCAAATTATTAGTAAAATTGAAGATTTTTATTATATATTTTTACAAAATATGATTCTTCAATTTAGACTACAGTTGACATTTTTGTGTATTTCCAAATTATTAGTAAAATTGAAGATTTTTATTATATATTTTTACAAAATATGATTCTTCAATTTAGACTACAGTTGACATTTTTGTGTATTTCCAAATTATTAGCAAAATTGAAGATTTTTATTATATATTTTTACAAAATATGATTCTTCAATTTAGACTACAGTTGACATTTTTGTGTATTTCCAAATTATTAGTAAAATTGAAGATTTTTATTATATATTTTTACAAAATATGATTCTTCAATTTAGACTACAGTTGACATTTTTGCGTATTTCCAAATTATTAGCAAAATTGAAGATTTTTATTATATATTTTTACAAAATATGATTCTTCAATTTAGACTACAGTTGACATTTTTGTGTATTTCCAAATTATTAGCAAAATTGAAGATTTTTATTATATATTTTTACAAAATATGATTCTTCAATTTAGACTACAGTTGACATTTTTGTGTATTTCCAAATTATTAGCAAAATTGAAGATTTTTATTATATACTTTTACAAAATATGATTCTTCAATTTAGACTACAGTTGACATTTTTGTGTATTTCCAAATTATTAGTAAAATTGAAGATTTTTATTATATATTTTTACAAAATATGATTCTTCAATTTAGACTACAGTTGACATTTTTGTGTATTTCCAAATTATTAGTAAAATTGAAGATTTTTATTATATATTTTTACAAAATATGATTCTTCAATTTAGACTACAGTTGACATTTTTGTGTATTTCCAAATTATTAGCAAAATTGAAGATTTTTATTATATATTTTTACAAAATATGATTCTTCAATTTAGACTACAGTTGACATTTTTGTGTATTTCCAAATTATTAGCAAAATTGAAGATTTTTATTATATACTTTTACAAAATATGATTCTTCAATTTAGACTACAGTTGACATTTTTGTGTATTTCCAAATTATTAGTAAAATTGAAGATTTTTATTATATATTTTTACAAAATATGATTCTTCAATTTAGACTACAGTTGACATTTTTGTGTATTTCCAAATTATTAGTAAAATTGAAGATTTTTATTATATATTTTTACAAAATATGATTCTTCAATTTAGACTACAGTTGGCATTTTTGTGTATTTCCAAATTATTAGCAAAATTGAAGATTTTTATTATATATTTTTACAAAATATGATTCTTCAATTTAGACTACAGTTGACATTTTTGTGTATTTCCAAATTATTAGCAAAATTGAAGATTTTTATTATATACTTTTACAAAATATGATTCTTCAATTTAGACTACAGTTGACATTTTTGTGTATTTCCAAATTATTAGTAAAATTGAAGATTTTTATTATATATTTTTTACAAAATATGATTCTTCAATTTAGACTACAGTTGACATTTTTGTGTATTTCCAAATTATTAGTAAAATTGAAGATTTTTATTATATATTTTTACAAAATATGATTCTTCAATTTAGACTACAGTTGACATTTTTGTGTATTTCCAAATTATTAGCAAAATTGAAGATTTTTATTATATATTTTTACAAAATATGATTCTTCAATTTAGACTACAGTTCACATTTTTGTGTATTTCCAAATTATTAGTAAAATTGAAAATTTGTATTGTATACTTTTCAAAATTTAACTCTTCAATTTGGACTACAGTTGATATTTTTGCATATTTACGAATTATTAGCAAACCTGAAGGTTTTTATTGTATATTTTTACAAAATTCGATTCTTCAATTCGGACTACAGTTGACATTTTGGATATTTCCAAATTATTAGCAAAACTGAAGATTTTTGTTTTATATTTTTACAAAATTTAACTCTTCAATGCAGTTAACATATTTGCTAATTTACAAATTATTAGCAAAATTGAAGATTTTTATTATATATTTTTACAAAACTTGACTCTTCAATTTAAACTACAGTTGACATTTTTGCATATTTCTGTCAACTGTAATGATGGAAATATCCAAAATTGTCAACTGTAGTCTAAATTGAAAAGACAAATTTTGTAAACTGAATTATCATAAAAATCGTCAATTTTGTTAATAATTTGTCCACGTCTGTATAACAGATTGGCCATCCCCATATCAAAAACGGTAACATGTGGAAGAGAACAACCACCTGGATCGCCACTGTCGATTGAAAACAACAGCTAGATGGAAGTGATGTTGTTGTGATGTTTGTTGACTTTACTGGCTTTGAGCCAAAGGCCGTTTTAGGGTCTTATACACGCAGGATGCCCTCTCCAGCCATTGTACATAAATAACAATAAATATATATTTACATACTTATACACTATTTCTGGCTTAAGTGCCAGTAGGTGTGTGAGTGCGGTGATTGGCTTTTTATTTATTTTATTTTATTTTTTACTTTATTTTTTTGTTTTAATTATTTTGGTGTAGGCCTAATTTGTTAATTTGGGATGCTTAAGGAATGGTGAACGGGACAACAGTTCGGGGTAAAAGATATCAGTTGATAGACAGCATTAAAGTATTATATGGGGAGATTAAGAGGAAAGCAAGAAAGGGAAATGCTGGTTTGCAGTTAAAGACCTGCTCTTGGGCAGAACACTGTGCATACATACATACATTTTTAAGTTTCCCCTTCCGGTGGCAGAAGCGTCTGAATTATAGTTGCTCCTTGCAATTCAAATGAGAGTTACAACGTGATTTATTCTACAGTCGCTAGATGGCAGCATAGTGAAATTGATAAAAGTTGTTTCCTTCAAATCCCACAAGTCTGATGATTCTGTTAATATGTTATCAGGGGTAAATCTCAGAATTCAATATTTCATCTCAAATTCATTAAAAAACACAATAACAACAATGACTGAGCGAGTTGGCTCAGGAAGTAAACTGTGATGACTGTAGACTTAAAATACAGAGTGTTTCCGAGGTGATGTTACACACTTTCAGGGATGATGGCGAAGGGCACATGTATCAATTTGACATAAGGAACCATGGTCCGGAAATGACTGAGTCGAAAGTTATAAGCAAAAATAGTTGTGTGGAAATGGAATTGTAATTTGGCACCACGTGCCCTCCTTCCCTTAACCTTTGGAACAGTCGTGGAAAGATGGTATGGGCCGGATGTCTCCTACGTGGGTACTTGCACCGATACAATCTGTGAGCTTGTCTACTGTTCCCATTGGCTCATCCGTATTCGAAAATCAGATCTGCTTATTCCGCTCTCGTGTACTCCTCCATTTCACTAGGACTGATCGACTGGACACTGCAACTTGTACACATACACTGCTGTCTACAGACGTGCATATCAGGACCGACCATGTCCGTTACACATTACGCTATCTGCATTGCTTTAGTGTAGTTTCCTGTCCCCACCCCTCAGACAGCGCACTGAATGGAATACTGTAAGTAGACAACGTAAACAACGTCAGATGAATACAGTATGTGTAAGATGTACAGATAAATACACATAAATACAGTAAGGTGTACAGAGGAATAAAATTATTTTATTTCCACAGAACTATTTTTGCTTGTAACTTTCGACTCGATCATTTCCGGACCAATTGATAAATGTGCCCTTCGCCATCATCCCGGAAAGTTTGTAACACTACTTCGAAAACATCCTGTATATGTCAATATGTATATATATATTGAGTTCTTGAGATGTATTTCATAATTTCTCAGCTTTTTAACGATGTTTGAATTGACATGCTGCAACCTACAACACAGCAGAAGTTAAGAATTTCCACATACAGACTTATTTTTACTTATTTACCTAACACTTTTAGCTTAATAGTCTTTCTTCTTAGTGCCAAAATTGAATATAACTTTGGAAAATACAGGGTGATTCACGAGGATTTACCGACTTTTACGGAGCTTATTTCTGAAGACGTTTTGAGCAAAAAATGTCATATAAACATAGTTCCTATGTCCAATATTTTCAGAGTTACACTAATTTGAAGTTGTTTGTAAAATACGTTTTTGCCTTAGTTTGAAGGTAAAAGAATAATGCAAATAGAGAATGAACCATTCAGAAGTATCGTTTCTTTAATTGCCAAGTATTATGAAGCTAAAAATGTGCTGTGAACTCCTTAGTTGCTTCGTACAGACATCTTTTTCTATTTTTAACTAGAAAATTACATTATTTTCACGCACTTATCACAACCACATTTTCAAATTTTCAAAGGAAAATTATTGCCTGTTGCTAGAAAACACAGCCTTATATCTAGAGAAACTTCGTTCCACTTCTGCAGAAACAACGGGAGAATATTTGAAATATTTTACACAAGCATTATTTATCTTAAAATCTTATCATTATTACAAATTTCCTCATCTGAAATTAAGTCACAAATTTCGTCCTCGGCATCTTGCTATTATTCTTCTTTACAGGACGTTGAATGTTGCCTGTTACGAATAACAGCAGTATTCGGTCGTAATGTAACCGATCAACTGAAGTTCACTGCTGAACGAAACACACTGAAATCCCCCATCCCAACGCAATTACGTACCGGTACCTAAAGTCAGCGGAGCATTAAACGCAATGTAACGGCATACAATTCTTAGCCCTGCTAATAACTTTCGAACGCAGCACGAGTTGCGTTGTGATGTAGAACGCTTTGGATGAGGCAGTCTAAAAGACAAAGAAGCGGATCGTGGGTAATATCATGCAATTTCCTTTTTGCGTGACTAAAAGAATAAGATAAACGATCGCAAACAAAACGAGGTACAAGAACTGTCGTGAAATGTTAGGCCGGATCTGTGGACAGGAAGCTTGTCAATTGTCGAACAAAAGAGGTCGCTTCTTCTTTGTAGAGCGACCCAGGAGAGATGGTCAACAGTAGCCATTTGCTACGTCAGCACTCCATGCATCTATAGACGTGCTGTTCACATTGATCACGTGTATAATCTACCTACATTAATAGAAGAAATTAAACGATTTTGTGGAACGAATATTGCACTTCGGTTGCCATGGATATGCTTATATTTCATATCCGATAAACACAACAATGTGAATGAGTTCATTCGTGTACACAAGGGAGTCCGAATACATAGCCTACTTAAGGAATGAATGTAAGATGATGTTGTGTGTTTAGTTAACAGTCCGAAGACTGGTTGGAATCTCACAAGTGACACCAGTAAGACATCACTCATGGGACAACCAGAGAATAGGGATTATAAAGAATGGACACTGAGCGAATTTTCCTGTGTTTTGTTTCTCTGTGCTCCGGCGTTTAGTTCCACTTTCAAGCGCTAGAGGTTAGTGTAATCGAGCATACGCTAAGATAATAATTGGGTATAGAGTTGAGACACAGGATCCAAACATCGCCTACCTTATTGCATAATCCAGTAACGCTTTGCTTCAAATAAATTCAAGTTAACAGCTTTTCCTTATTTTTCAGTGACAAACTAGTTGTAATAATATTTTTTTATATTTCAGATATAATAAATTATATTATAAAATAATATAATACATTATAAAATTAAGTATTGAATTCGTTTAATATTTGTATATAATATAATATAGGTATATGGTTTTACTTCTCGTAAGAGTTTTGTTTTTCCATTTTCAGCGCTATCACATCATTACATATTTTAATTGTTGTTGGGGTCAACGTCTCAACTTTCATTATAAAGGAACTCTAGAGTCTAGACATTACAGTTAATGACGGATTTATTATTTTATGGATCCAATTTATTTTATTTGAGTACATAATGTACCTAGATATATTAATTGTATGTGTTATATTTCCGCTGTGTCGACTGCTAGCTGGTGTGATGTCAGCGCCAACTCTAGGGAGAAAGCAGAATCACACGCTCTAGCTGGCTTGAAGGTAATTGAAATCAGTCCGGCTACATCAAAGGTACCGACGCGAACTGTCCATTCTTTATAATCCCTATTCGCTGGGACAACTAAGTCAACACATAATGACGTAGGGTGGCCAGTTCCTTTCCCCCTCCATTGCATACATCGCTGACTAGCTACATATTACACTAACCATACTTCAGATGTATATAAACAATTGAAGGGGTTTTTGAAAAAAAAAAAAACAACCATAGTCCAAAACCATAAATTTTCAGGAGAAACTAAAAACTATCTGGCACGGGTGTTGTTGACACTTCAAGTATGAAATTCATCATGCCATTTCTTAAGGTGTTGTAGAAACTTGGGAAAACTGAAGTACATTGATTGGTGCATACGTTCTTAGCGTTTTTCTGTACTTTCATTCATTTAATACAGTATAGTGACATCAAAAACTTTCTCCTTACATTTTTATTGTGCCTTGTTTTTTCACTATACCATGCAGGCTTTGCTTAATGGTAAGTTTTAGTTGCCATGGTAATATTTTACACTGCATAAATTAATAATAATACTTACTTACTTACTTACTGGCTTTTAAGGAAGCCGGAGGTTCAATGCCGCCCTCACATAAACTCGCCATTGGTCCCTATCCTGAGCAAGATTAATTCATTCTCTATCATCATATCCCACCTCCCTCAAATCCATTTTAATATTATCTTCCCACCTACGTCTCGGCCTCCCTAAAGGTCTTTTTCCCTCCGGCCTCCCAACTAACACTCTATATGCATTTCTGGATTCGCCCATACGTGCTACATGCCCTGCCCATCTCAAACGTCTGGATTTAATGTTCCTAATTACGTCAGGTGAAGAATACAATGCGTGCAGTTCTGTGTTATGTAACTTTCTCTATTCTCCTTTAACTTCATCCCTCTTAGCCCCAGATATTTTCCGAAGAACCTTATTCTCAAACACCCGTAGTCTCTGTTCCGCTCTCAAAGTGAGAGTCCAAGTTTCACAACCATACAGAACAACCGGTAATATAACTGTTTTATAATATCTAACTTTCAGATTTTTCGACAGCAGACTGGATGATAAAAGCTTTTCAACCGAATAATAACAGGCATTTCCCATATTTATTCTGCATTTAATTTCCTCCCGAGTATCATTTATATTTGTTATTGTTGCTCCAAGATATTTGAACTTCTCCACCTCTTCAAAAGATAAATTTCCAATTCTTATATTTCCATGTTGTACAATATTCTAGTCACGAGACATAATCATATACTTTGTCTTTTCGGGATTTACTTCCAAACCTATTTCTTTACTTGCTTCCAGTAAAATTCCCGTATTTTCCCTAATCATTTGCGGATTTTCTCCTAACATTTTCACGTCATCCGCATAGACAAGCAGCTGATGTAACCCGTTCAATTCCAAACCCTCTGTGTTATCCTGAACTTTCCTAATGGCATACTCTAGAGCAAAGTTAAAAAGTAAAGGTGATAGTGCATCTCCTTGCTTTAGCCCACAGTGAATTGGAATAGCATCTGACAGAAACTGACCTATACGAACTCTGCTGTACGTTTCACTGAGACACATTTTAATAATCGAACTAGTTTCTTCGGAATACAAAATTCAATAAGAATATCATATAAAACTTCTCTCTTAACCGAGTCATATGCCTTTTTGAAATCTGTGAATAACTGATGTACTGTACCCTTATACTCCCATTTTTTCTTCATTATCTGTCGAATACAAAATATCTGGTCAGTAGTTGATCTGTTACGCCGAAAACCGCACTGATGATCCCCGATAATTTCATCTACATATGGAGTTAATCTTCTCAAAAGAATATTGGACAAAATTTTGTACGACGTCAACAAAAGTGATATTCCTCGAAAGTTACTACAGTTAGTCTTGTCCCCCTTCTTAAAGATAGGTACGATTATGGATTCCTTCCATTGTACTGGTACAATTTCCTTTTCCCAAATAGCAAGTACAAGCTTATGAATTTCGTTAGATAATGCGCTTCCACCCTCTTGTATTAATTCTGCCAGAGAATCAGTCCCATTCCGAGGCTTATTTGAAGGATTCGTAACAAGCTATTTTTTACGGTGATGGGTTGTTAGCCCTTCGCCCAACCCCCAAGCTGGAGGACCACCGCTCATCGGCTGTCCGCGACTGCTTATTCAATATATTCACAGCTATCCTCCATATCTGGAGGCCGTCTGCTCGATCCGCAACCTGTGGACGCGCCATGCCGTAATAATAATAATAATAATAATAATAATAATAATGATAATAATAATAACAACAAGGAGCATCCTAAATTAAATGAAGCACGATCAATTAAAATAACATTTAAAGTAAATATAATTTGTATCTTAACCCTAAGTTCGAACTAAAACCCACGAGTATGATATGTTCATACCTGCACAAGTACCTTTCAGCACTACACTCATTTCGCTGTCAACTCACTCACTGCACTGGAACTACGGCACATTTCACTGATTTTATCCTGATTTCACTAACATTTCAAAAACATTTCACCGTTCAAATACTTTGTACAACCACTATAAACTATAAAACTTCACTGACACAAACACACTTCACTGACACAACACACTTCACTGACACAACACACTTCAATGACACAACACACTTCACACTTCACAAACACAACACACTTCTTCACTGATACAACACTTCAAATAACATAACATCAGCCACCGGTTAAGGCGCTTGCCTGCAGGTCTGAAGTTGCGCTCGGGCGCGGGTTCGATCCCCGTTTGGACTGATTACCTGGTTGGGTTTTTTTCCGAAGTTTTCCCCAACCGTAATGCCAGGTAATCTATGACGAATCCTCGGCCTCATCTCGCCAAACATCATCTCGCTATCACCAATCTCATCGACGCTAAATAACCTAGTAGTTGATACAGTGTCGTTAAATAACCAACTAAAAAACATAACATCAATTACAACCTTTAAATAGTGTATATAATATACTACCGTGTATTAGTAAAGTCCTTAAGCCTATTTTTAAATACATTTTTGGTTGTTGGTAAAGCCTTTAGTAAGTCTGCAGGTAAAGCATTCCAGTCCCTGATAGTACGATTGAGAAAAGAAAACTTTCCAGTGTCCGTCCTCTGTCTTCTTTCCCTCAATTTATATGAGTGGTCGTTCCTTGAAAAGTAATTTGGCGGCTGCAACCTATTTTTTATATCTCTCCAGGCAGGCTCACCTCTGTACTGCCCGTGTCTCACGTCCTGGACCGAGAGTTCCCTAGTGCTTATAACCACGCCACTTAGGTCTGCTCGGACCGGCACGGGAGCTGCAACGTGGCGGCACGGCAGCATATTATATGTTCTGAAAACATTATCCTATGCCATCGCATGGATCTTTACTGGTTGTAATACTCGATACTCTAATCGTGGTTACCACTATCGCTATTATCTCTGATGGCGATTTCCTAAAATGTATGTACACACTAGGCCACTCTTCTTTTAGTCTGGACAACTGCTGAATTACCATAGAGCAGCATTTCTCAAAGTATGTTCCGGGGTTCCGCGAGCCCTATATGATTTTAAATGTTATGTTATACTTTTTTTACTTGGTTATTTAACGGCATTGTATCAACTACTAGGTTATTTTTGCATCGATGGGATTGATGATAGCGAAATGGTATTTCGCGAGATGAAGTCGGGTAGTCGCAAAAGATTACCTGACATTCGCCTTACGGTTGGGGAAAACCTCGGGGAAAAAATCCAACCAGGTAATCAGCCGAAGCGGGAATCGAACCCGCTCTCGAGCGCAACTCTGGATCGATAGGCAAGCGCCTTAGCCAACTGGGCTGCTCCGGTGGCTATTTTATACTTAGTGGATACTATAAAAATACGTAGAAATGTTACGAAAATATGAATCAATAATAACATGAAACCACCGATAATAATAATAATAATAATAATAATAATAATAATAATAATAATAATAATAATAATAATAATCCAAGAATATGCGTAATAATAATATTCCAATAATATGCGTAATAATAATATGTTTAATGAACATCTAAAACGGAAAATACCCATAATATTTATCACTTTCATCACTGGATTCTCTGCGCATGTGTTCACTAAAACAAAATATCGAAAAGACAAAATGCAGAAATACAGTAGAAATGAGACTAAAACTTTCCGCCATGAAACCAGATTGCAGGCTTAAAAAGCAAATACATTCGTCCCACTGAACAGAATTATTGAGATACTAGCTTTCACTTGTCTGTTAATTATTAAACACTAATAAAATATTGTAAATTTTATTAGTAACAACAATGTAATTTATTCGTCACAACAATAATTCCTTTCTACAATTCGCCTTAAACGCTCTCGTCAACAATTGGATTTTCACTCAACACAGTATTCGTTATAGCACTCCGCCGACGACAATGACAATTTACTTGGACTATTACGAACAACAATGAACTGTTAATCTTAACTAATATTTACAAAGCACTATTTACAAATCAGAACGATCAGTTCTCAGTTCACAGTTCTTCTATCTCAGTCACTCGAGTATCTCACAGTATCTCGAACCACAGACCTTCAGAGACAGTTCACTGTACTCGAACTCGGGTCCCTCCAACTGCGGTCCACTGCACTCGAACTCAGGTCCCTCCAACTGCGGTCCACTGCACTCGAACTCAGGCCTTCGGATGCTGATACAGTTGCGGACGCACACTCGAGTCGAACTCCGGTACACAAGGCTTGCTTGTTCTGGCTTACTCACTGACTGAATAACTGAAAACTGCTGTCGTTCCTTCGCGTCCGTAATTTATAACCACAGCGACGTAGCCTCGAAGGTTCCACCCGTCTCTAGAGATGGCACTCCAGAGAAATCCAGGGCCCTCTCCTCTCTACCAGCACCAGATGCGCGCGCAAACTCGTCGCGTGACGTAATACACCCTCTCTCTTCTCTCCACCGCGCGACGTCACTCAATGTTCCGTGGAGCCTGTGCGATCTGCTTTCTTGCGGGACGCTGGTCGTGAGTTCGAATCTCACGTCGCTGTCACAATATTACAAGGATTCCGCAGTTACACTTTAGATTAAAAGGGGTTTCGCGGTGGAAAAAGTTTGAGAAACACTACACTGCCATTGAAGAAAGAGTTTACGGACGTGTACACATGACAACCGTAATCGCGATTAGGTCGATAATCTCAAGTAGAGACTGTAGTCTACCACTGGTATTAGTGTTTAGTTAAGGAATTGATGAGGACATAATTTGTTTTGTGAGGGGATAGCCTATACATTCGCTTGTCCATGGCTGATCTTGCTCCATATCTGACGAAAGGAATCCTGAAAAGGCCGATGTGTTGAACGTAGGGTAGTAGGCACATGCGGTACCCAGCACCTCCTACTCTCCCCCTCTGCATCTCGCCCCGCAAAGAAACAGCTCAGGAAGTGAGGCACGGGCAGTATGTTTTGAACATTGCGCATAATCGAATTCGCGTTCTCCTGTCTGTGAGTGTGTCCCATTTTAATGTTGAATTATTACGACAACGCTCGAGAGCCCGTTTTTTTTTTTTTTTTTTTAATATTTTCCCGTGTCATAATATGTTCTAATCTGTAAGGATCCCAACATGCAGCACCATATTCCATTACTGGACGAACTAGTGACTTATATGCAATCTCTTTAGATTTATAATAATAATAATAATAATAATAATAATAATAATAATTTATTTAATCTGGCTTATCAGAGCCTTTTCTTAGTAGTTCGTAGTAGAAAGTAACTTGAAAACAAAATCTTAACGAGTAAGGAAATTCTGATTTAAGAACATTAAATATTACTTCTGAATTAATAGCAGGGCAGGAAGGGAGGGCACGTGACCCTGTGCCCTTTCAAAGGAGTCGCACCTGTAATTCTGCAGTGCTTGGGAAAAGTAACACAAGTCAGTTTCCACAAACCTTTTTTGATAATTTATTGACAACTTACACTGGTTTATGTCGATTTGATTTTTTTCTGTATGAATTATTGTAATGGGAGGAATACCTGTGTATTTTCATTGATTAAAGTTTTCGTTAACACTTTGTTAAAAACATAAAATTGACTCTGTCATACGTTAAAAGTGTTAAAATTGTTTAAAAAGGTATTTACCTTCGACAGACGGCCCGTTTCGACGCTATTTGTCGTCGTCTTCAGTGTCTCTTGAACCACTGCTGATTTTGGCTCTGCGATGTGCAGTTGTCGATGGTAGGGGTGGGGGTGTGTTGTTCCTATGGTGGGGGTTGGCTGTCTGTATGTTACGACATATTATGATGTCAAACAATGTGTGCGTATTGAACTGTAGTTGCGTATTAAGTATGTAATGTGGGTGTGCTATTGTGTTCTTATATATTTCGTATTGTTCTAGGATATTTAACTGTAAACTTTTTGGTGTGATGTGTAAAATTTCCATATCTGTTTCTATATTATTGTAGTCATGATTATTGTTGATAATGTGATCTGCATAATTTGATGTAATGTAAGGTTTGGTTATAGCTTTAATATGTTCGTTGTATCTTGTATGTGTATTTTTTTACAAGCGAACAGATGTTCCGTAAGTTGTCGATAAATTATCAAAAAAGGTTTGTGGAAACTGACTTTTGTTACTTTCCCCGAGCACTACAGAATTGACGTGTCAGATCTTTTTGTCCAAAATCCCCCCATTAAATTTTAATTGTATTTATGCGTCACCTTTGAAACACTCTGTATGTGTTACATATATCGTAATGAGAAGTACGAAAGCGAGACAAAAAACATGTCTGCCACTGGATAGAGAGAGTGCTTTTTTAGATCAAACAGGGGGTATAATTTAATTCCGTGTCGAGTGTAAAAGCCGTGTTGGGTCATATTTTAACGCTTTCTTGAGTGCTGTGGAACTGTTCGTCGGAAGAGGACGATTGTTACCAGTGAGTTATTGATTTTCCTTCGGCCTTCGAAAAGAATATGGCAACTGTCCTGTTTGTCCACATTGATTTTGATGCTCCTCCTCGTAAGCTATCTTTCAAGTTGTGGCGTTCTGACGTGTACTGCTGAAGGGTATGAATGGCTCGGTTTATATTTTTGCTGCTGGTCGCAACTGACTGTAGCTTGCAGGCTGGTGTCCTAGCTGTAGCGATGGCATTGAGGCATAATATAGACCGGGCCTTCACGCTTTACACGCTAAAGGCTCATTTACAATAAAAATTAAACACAACGTAAGCGTTAACTTAACGTTACAGTAAAATCAAGAAGTCATACCATCATTCACGATGGGAACATAAACATAACAGCAAACATACTTGGTAACCATGGAAACATAACAACGACGCCATTTCCTCGTATTCTGTCGGATACTTCAGCGCTCCACGATTGTGTTCTGTTTGCAAATCACGTAAGCATAAGCATGAAAGTTTGGAGTTTGCAAACTTTCATGTTAACGTCTTACGGTAATGTTTATGCCAATGCTTATGTGAATCATTGTGAATGATCCCATTTGGTAGCCTGGGCGCAAACTTCTGTGTTTATGTTACAGTTACGTTTAATTTTCATTGTGAATTGGACTTTAGGGTGGAACCCAACTATATTGCCCCTGTTACTACATTTGCTAGTGAATTATATTGATTTTTCTAATTTTCAGGTTGAATTTTCTTTGACAAACTAGGTTTTGAATTTTGATACTGACAAATACAACTGGCAATCAGTGCCGGATTTAGGCCTAGGCAACCTAGGCAATTGCCTATGGCGACAATTTCCAAGGGGGCGACATTTTTTCTCTCTCTTTCTCTTCTTTTCTTTTCTATTTTTTTTTTTCCATTTTTATTTTACAGTGAAATTTGTTTTAAAAACACTTGTTTGTTAATCTTTACTGAAGTTTGTTCTTGGACACCCTGTGGAAGTCTGATATTGTTTTACGATGAAAGAGTAATGGAACGGAGAAAAATTCTCTCCGGCGCCGGGATTTTTTTCTCCGTTCCATTACTCTTTCATCGTATGATGACATAGAATATCTGCATGGAAATATCATATGTACTTCGGTACTATAATAGTACATTATGCAACGAGCCTATAATGAAGTTAATTAAGAAGTGAGTATGGATATTTATGAAACGGGCGCAAGCGAGTTTCATAATTTTCATACGAGCTTCTTAATTACCATTATAGGCGAGTTTCATACGACTTTTTATACTCGACCATATTTCTAACTTGATATTATTAATTTTATTGTATCTGACCTGGAGCAATGTTCCGTATGTTGTGGGATGTGCGCAGACGCGAAAGTATTGATTTTTTTCCGAGGAACAGATGTGCACAGTGACCTTGCTAGACCATAAGAACCTACAGAGATAACATTGAAATAAAATTAGACATTGAAAAACGAGATGACAAATTGAATTTATTTGAATATTATTTACAATTAACGCTAATTATTATAGTAACAGAACATAACCTTCTGCGACAGTATTGGATTTCCAGCCTCCGTGACTTTTCGCTAATTCTCTTTCGATTGCATATCCGAGAATAATCGATACTTGCGGTTTTATAACGGTAGAAAGCTGCCTGTCATTGGCGAAACAGTTGTAACCTGAGTCGTCATGGCTGAAAGATCTCACCTTTAATGAGTAGGTGTACTTTAATGACATGCATTAAAGGTCTGCTACCAGGTGTATAATTACTATATTTCGGCATGGTCGAGCATAAAATAATATATATGATATGCGTAAATCACTTCGTGATTTAAGACGGCGCTTATTCCGTCGGATCCCGGCCAACTAGTCACTCATAACGAATGCACCTCAGCACATGTGTGGACTTCGGTCCTACGTTCATAGACATCTATGACGTAGTGCAGAGGGCGGCCACTAGAGGGAACCCAAGAGTTGGAACTTAATCTGAGACGATTCTGTCCGACGCCGGGATGGTATCCGGTGTGGCTTAGTGGATAAAGCATCAGCACGTAGAGCTGAAAACCCGGGTTAAAATCCCGGCGCCGGAGAGTATTTTTCTCCGTTCCATTACTCTTTCATCGTATGATGACGCAGAATATCTGCATGGAAATATCATATGTACTTCGGTACATTAAAATAATATATATGATATTGTTTTGTTATCTCATTGTCGCGGTCGTGGCGAGAGTAAAAGGAAAGTGTGCAGCTGCAAAGTTACATTGTAATGCCGGTATCACGTTATTATACTATGAAACTCCATGTTGATTCTTTCGTACTCTACTTTTAACACTTGAATATAAATAATTGATTAAATGGCGATCTTACCCGTGTTAATTATATAAGCATGTGTGGCTTAGTTGTTTCGGTGTTACTTGACACCATCCTCAGAGCCTACTAGATCTCGGCGCTATCTCAACTTCACTGCCTGTTGTGTGGGTGCGTTCGTGTGATGAAGAGTTGTGTCATCACACGAACGCACCCACACAACAGGCAGTGAAGTTGAGATGGCGCCGAGATCTAGTAGGCAACTCTTCATCACACGAACGCACCCACACAACAGGCAGTGAAGTTGAGATAGCGCCGAGATCTAGTAGGCTCTGAGGATGGTGTCAAGTAGCACGGAAACAGCTGTAAGCCACACATGCTTACATAATTAACACGAGTAAGATCGCCATTTAATCAATTATTTGCTATGAAACTGTTTAAATTTAACTGCTGTATAAACAAGAAGGCATTGTTGAAAATCAAATTGGATGTGTGTTTAGTTACAGTTCCAACATAGGATAGCCTATCGTCAATAATACTATTTAATAACTTTACAGCATATGCAATGTGGACTATATAATTCGATATGGAAGGTTTATTCCGCAAAAAGTTGAGTTTATTTTTCAATTTACTTTATAGTTCCTATCGAAGTAAGAAATACTGGTAATAATTAGCTATACCACCAACAAAACCAGTTTTTAAAAATAAACCACAGCCTACCTTTCAGAAATCAATTTTGTATGAACAATGAATATGATGACGCAGAATTTCTGCACAGAAATATCATATGTACTTGGGTACATCGTAATAATATATGATATGCGAAAAATAATCACTTCGTGATTTAAGATGGAACTTATTACGTCGGAATCACTCATAACGAGTGCACCTCTGCACATGTGTGGACATTGTGCCACTGTCGTACATCTATGACGCGGTGCATGAGGGTAGGCCACTAGAGGGAACCCAAGAGTTGGAACTTAAACCGAGAGGATTCAATCCGACATCGGGATGGGAATCCGGTGTGGCTTAATGGATAGAGCGTCAGCACGTAGAGCTGAAAACCTGGGTTCAAATCCCGGTGCCGGAGAGTATTTTTTTCTGTTTCACTCATCCTTCATCATATGATGACGTATAATTTCTGCACTGAAATATCATATGTACTTCGGTACATCATAATAATAAACAATGAATAAGTTTGAATATGTTTCTTTGCATCGAGTGTAATGTGCTTCGTCAGACAGACTTTGATGACATCAATGCTTTCTCTGTGAAGAAAGTGCGAAGGAAATATTTATAGCTAATTCACAAGTATGATGCTTCACAGAATAGGAGTGGTAAGCACAATAATTCTCAGGCTGCAGTCTAAGTCTTCAGGTCTCTCCTTTGCAGTGGCGGCTCGTGAACTTGTGGATTGGGAGAGCTGCAGTAGATTTCGGTACATACAAATTTCACTTCTTGATACCATTACTAATAAGTATAGGACAAAAATAAATGCACTACATATCGAAAAACCAAAACTTCCTGACTTAGTTGGGACATGTCTGTGGGACCATTTGCTAATCCCTAAGAAAAACTAATACCATCGATTTCAGTCTGAATTTCAGATCGGCAGACACTCAACTTGCAATCTACCAGTTCATTCTGAATTGTCTTAGAATAACCTTAAATAGTGGCATGTTCCAAATGATTTTTGAGAGGCTCGTTTAGATTACTCACGAACTGTAGTAACCCATGAAACACATCAGGGTTCTTCGAATCGTTTTTTCATCATGTCCCCTAGGGGGAAGTTCATATTAGCCACAAAATTTGATACAATCAATATTTTTTTAAAATAATTTCACGGTTTTTTCTCACTTCTTGATTATGTTTGAGAATGTTTGTTCTGTTCGTTTCACTTAATTGCACAGCAGTGTGAGTTGCGTAACATAGCCAATGAAACAACATTTTTCAGGTGAGACTGCGAAGATTCGTGCATTTTGCTTTTTAGGGGCAAATGTCCTAACCGTGTCACATCACTCCTAATCCATGCAGCATCACCACCGAAGAGGAGGCAAGGAAAACAAAATACAGTTTTTTTTTTTGTTCACATCCACGTAACCACAAATGCTTAGCGTAAATTTCATTGTTATACTTCCTTACATATATGCAGTATTTCGGCTGGATGAAGCTTGAGTAAGATTTAAGTCGGGTAACGGACGACCCTGTAATTTCACTTCATTACATCAATATTCTCCGCAAGGGAAAGTTGAGAAAAATTAAATTAATATTCTGTAATTCACACACACTCATGCTTGCACATTTGCACTGGTTAAGTTACGGTACTAAGACGTCACACCAAAGCAACACTCAGATATGCTGATAGTCAACAATTAAAACAAAACTGGAAAATAAGTTTCTTTCGTATTTTACGTGCTATATCAAAAGGATTCTACTCGTGCAATCATTTTGAGTTAAGGCAAATATTAGGTTCTGCTGGAGGCTGGATATATACGTAATAATAAGACAAAAGAGAATATTAATTTCGTTATATTAACTCGATAAGATTCTAAAACAATAAGTATGTGAAAAGAAAATAAAAATTTTGTCATTAAGTTTCAAGGGAATAGAGAGTCCATTTGACGCAGCATTACAATAGCGGTGTGGGAGGAGAGGAAAGATCCCTTGTGGCCTGGCTCTGCAAGCCACTGCAGCGAGATATGGGTTTTAAACAGCGGTAGTTTCCCTCTCCTTCCCTTCACCTCTCTACCCCCTGACCATGCAAGACACACTCTCTATGAGCTGACCACCCTGCAGATCCCAGGACGACTTTGAATGCAGTGTCAATTCCAATACAGTCGACGAGCAAAAAGATAATGCATAAGATAATAGTACATATTCCCGGCCAGATGAAATACAAAGCAATTTACCAATAAAAGCTGTAACAATTCTTCTACAAATTAAAATAAATCTATATATATATATATATACAATTTGAACTGGTAATAGAAATTACGGGAAGACGGCTGAACGGATTTTAATGAGTGACCCCTCATTTTCATGCCTGGCATCCAAAGATTTTCGGAAAAGTAGTAGTTTTCAGTGAAATGTCAATTTTCCTACATAATTTTCCTATTTTCCAAAATCCATCTGTTGTCAGTTTTGAGAACTAATTTTATTGAATCACGGCCGACTTGACTGAATTTCAGAACAAAACACACACTACAATAAACAATAGGCTATTACACGAAGGCCATGACCTGCAGGATTGCCGACATATTCAGAGCTCAATTCAATTTGTTATTAAAAACTGATTCTGCGGTGTATAATTTTCTGAGTACAGCTGTGTATTGGATATTCAAATCTATGAAACTTGAGGTGGTTTGATGACATTATTACCATTAGAAATTAAATATTATTATAGCTAATATCATGATGCGTCTATTTTTCATTAATTATACATAATATTGATGCTATATTGATGACATGAAAGTGAAACGTTTTGAGGTTATATAAGTAAATGTAGAGAATATCTTAATTTAGATCTTCATTTCTATAATTTACTAAGTGACTGCTATATATAACTACAAAACTTAAGTAATATAATAATATTGTTATTAAAAATCAAATATTTTTATACTTATTAAACCAGTGGGGTTGGGTCTTTTTCAT
The DNA here is from genome assembly GCF_040183065.1 of Periplaneta americana. NCBI lineage: Eukaryota > Metazoa > Arthropoda > Insecta > Blattodea > Blattidae > Periplaneta > Periplaneta americana. The sequence continues at coordinate 174,117,037 of NC_091128.1, forward strand.
ATACTTAATGGCGGTGTAGTGTAGATATTGATATGTGTCATTGTCTTCAGTACTGGCTCGAGAGAGAGCAAAAATTACAGTTCCTAAGAAAAGATCAAAAGGTATTACTTACTGATAAAATAAGAGGCCTAGAAAATTTTGTAGTCTCCAGATCATTTCAGCAAGATCTCTTAGTAGGGTAAAATGATTTTACGCTCTATATTTCAAGTTCTACATGCAACAGCTATACGAAAATGCTATTGTTCGAAAGCTTAGCAAACCTGACATTTTTTTAACTTTTGCCTACAATCCACAATGACCTGAAATAGCTACTGCTATCGTCCTGACATTGATACTTGCGTTTTCGCGTTGAAACTCAAAAGCTGAAGTTGGATAGGTTCAAGAAAAAGTACTTGGCCTAAAAAAATCCATAGAGAGGGAGTATGTTTCATTATTATGGAAGCAAATAACTATCAAAAAGACAAGTATTCTTCATTGAAAATAAATCTGAAAAATTTTTATTTGAACGTCTAACGAACTTAGTTTGCAGCAGCATTTGCTGCACAAGCCACTAGTATTATTTTTATTTTCCTGTCAAAGCAGGGAGTGCTGCAGCTCCGCAGCTCTTATGGACGAGCCGCCCCTGCTCCTTGGTACAAAGTAAAAAAGCATATATTTTGATTCCAGTAATTTATTATTTTATGAATTATAACATTTCATTTAAAACTAATTAAAACCAAACATGACCCATATAATAGATGCTAATGAGCTGTTTGTGGGAGTTGGGGGCGGCAAATTTTAGCGCTGCCTAGGGGCGGCACTATAGTAAATCCGGCCCTGCTAGCAGTTGCTTTTTCTTACCTCGACAGCACCCTTTGCCTTTAAAGATTCTTTTCAGCATTCTTTCCAGTGCATCTCTCGATACTCAGTATCTTCTTGGCCAGTGGCCCAATCAATTCCTTTTTCTCTTTCTGATCAGTTTCAGCATTATTCTTTCACTGATTAACTTTACAACTTCTTTATGTGTTAACTTGTGAGGAAATTACCTGGCAGACTAGTTTCGAAGTGATGTCCTTCATTGTCCAAATCCTACTGAAGGTCCCGCGCTGTCTTCTGGTTTCCTGTTGTAGTGGGGTTGTCGAAAAAAGTGTGTGTTTTGAAAATGAGTGTTTAAGATGTGCAGTGATTTATTAAAGGAAGAATTCATGCAGTAAAGCGTTCCATAGAGTTAATTTTAAAATGTTAGAGCTTATTTCTTAAGTTTTAGTGTATAGTTATATGCATATTTTGGAAATTTTAGTACATAAAAATCCTCGGTCTAGTTATGTTCTATTAAAAAGAAATTGAACATCGTAAAGCAATTGTTTCTACCGTCACCATTTTCGCCATGGCCTTCATTAATGCGTAATTTCAATTTAATTCTAGTTAGCTTACATTTCCCTTCCTTGTGGTACGTAGAATGTGCGATCAAGATTTCATGATTACTTTTTATCACAGCAGATTTAACAAATTTGTGTCTTGGTGTGAATTTTCAACTGAGATTGAAATTTTGTCTTAGGTTTGATTGTGCTTCTTAAATTAGCCCTGTAACTAACAAATAGACAGTCAGTGGTGAAGGTTAAATGAAAATAAATCGTGTGTAAAGACATTTGAAGCTGGCAGGGCGTAAATTGGAGGGAGGAATGGGGGTAAAAGTGTTGACATTCCTTGGAAGCGTCGCAAACATCTTATCCGGAATTCCTGCCGTAGTGGGGTCGGAATCGATCGGGGGAAGCTGACGACATCCACGCATTCTGTTGGGAGATGTCACTAAGCTTCGGACATTCCTTTCATTCCAACAAATTCGCATCTATATTATAGACTAGGCTACGTGTTGCAGACGTAGTTTCTCTCCCATCTCTCTCTGAAACGCCGGATCTTACCAGACGTGCATCCTGGAAACCGGTCAAGATGAATAGAGCCCGGATGTTAGGTAAAATGCCTTTTTTAAACTGAGTTATGTACAGGCTTCGAGACTTCGGACCCAATAGAGCAGTTCAGTGGGAAATCCGCATAACGGGGTACTGAGTATAGTGGTAAAGCGTACAGTGGGTGGGGGTACTGTAGAATGAATGCCAACAAATACGCAAAGGAAAACTCTCTGGATTTGAAGGTTCTGACGAATAATTTGGTTTTCATACAAACTGTGTCTGAAACTATTACACGGTTAGAAAAGTCAGAGCAAGATATGCCGGAAGCCCTCAGATTAATGTAGAAAATGATGCAGAGAATTAATGAGACATCAAGTACACCGATTACTGAACGTGTAAAACAGAAGTGGAAATCAATTTTATGTAAAAATAACGGATATGGAACATTGTGTAACATAAACAGCAAATTAGTGGACATAGAGTCACCCGAGAATAAAGGACTGTCTCTTAGAGACTGCAATGATGTTAGGTTTCTTCGTTTTGATCCTATCATGTCATGCGATGTAGAGCGTACCTTTCTGCAGTACAAACTCTGGCAGATAACCGAAAAAGATTTACGTTTGAAACACTGAGAATGTATCTTGTAGTACATTACAATTCAGTACTGTAACTGCACTTTCTAAAGACGACCAATAGGATAAATGAAAAAATTAAAATTGCTACATGCTTATTTCCATCATTAACACTGTGTATAATTAAACACAAATGCTTATAAAAGACAGGAGAATAAATGCTTTTCACATTCTTGTGACATTGTCATTGTGTAATGTATATTTACTTTCAGAATGTACATATGTGTGTTTCCCCATACTACCGTACTCTACTCTAAATAGCAACGTTGTTACCTCAACACATCTCTATCTACCTGCAGCGAGTCAACAACCTATAGTGCATGCACAGTAAACTTATTGTATCGGGTCCAAAGTCTCGAAGCCTGGTTATGTATGAAAGACCTATTAGAGATAAACACGTTTCCACACATTTGGGGATGATAGGCCCAATTTTTATTTTCCCTTTTTTGCCTATTTTAGCTCCCGTTACCTATTTTAAGGTTAAATGCCTTTTTTTTTTTAGCCTTTTTGCGTCGTTGTTGTACATTTCCTATATTTTTAATGTATTTAAAATAAACCGCACATAAATTACATAAAAATATCTAAAAAGAAAAAAAGAACGCTTGTACAAATTAGAAATATATATTCACCTCACACAAATATTTGCTGAGAATCTTATTCTCCAGCAATACATATGTTTCCAAGAAGTCGTAAACGTTTCTCCCCTACAGATTCCATCTTTGATGTCACTTAACAAAGATGTTTGAACAGTATAACCCTCAGTGCTCAGGTCACTTCAGGGTTTGCCAGCGAAAGAAAGGGGATGAGGGAAGTGTTAAAAGCAAGTCTCCAGGTCCCGTTACTGTTGTCGCTTGCACGCACAAGTCACGCGTACTTTGAAGTCTCTTTTGAGACAATACACAGTCTGTTTTTCCCGATCTCTGAAAGAAAATAGAGACAGTTCTTCTGAAATAATTTGTTTTAAGTTTGCTCCAATCACTTCAGTAGAAGTAGAAAGATCTTTTTCCACCATGAAAAACGTTCTCTCTGACAGGCGGCTCACTATGACAGTTGACAACTTAAAAAGCATCTCGTTGTGACATGTGACCAAGGAAAGTGAGTACCGTATGGGATAGTTGATTAAGTATTTGTCTACTTTTTTGTCTGTTTTTATGAATAATAAATGCCTATTTCACTGCCTATTTTTAGTATTTTAGTGCCTATATGCCTGTCTATTTTAACCAAAATAAATGCCTAAACATCCGGGCTCTAGTGATGAAGTATCGTTAAACAAATGGAGGTGTCAACCATCCCGTATTTTTCTGGATCTCTCCTATTTGGATCTGTTTAGTCTTTCTGCTCCCGTATTTTTCTCCCTTATATTTTAATAATATAAAATTTTTTTATTTGAATAAAATAAATCGGCTGGTTCATTGTGCTTCAGAATGGCTTAGGTGAATGTTCGCTTGATAGGTGCCGTTAAGTGAGCCAATAGTATGTGAACGGAGCACTATTCCCATTCTTCTTTTTTTTTTTTTTTTGTTTATTTATTCATTTATTTTCCCAAGGAAGACCAGAACAAATTACCCGACCTTTGAATAATGATAAAAAAAACTTTCTAAAGTTAGAACGTTAAAAGTGTTACAATTTTTAAACCACATCAAACAAACAAATATAATTCAACCGGGGTTTACAGATTAAAATGCAATAGCTGTCTAGATTTTTACATAGGGCAGACTGGAAGATCATTTCAAAAGCAATAACTATGTTACTGTAATCGTTGTTGTTGTTAGCAATATGTTCTGCGTAACTTGATGTGATGTCTGGTTTAGATATAGCTTTAATGTCTTACATTTTCTGTGCTGTGCCCATTGGTGTAGTATAAGTAGAATCATTCCACTCTTCATTCGTAATACATACATACATACTTACATACATACATACATACATACATGCATACATACATACATACTTACTTACTTACATACATACATACATACATACATACAAACATACATACTTACATACATACATACATACATACATACATACTTACTTACATACATACATACTTACATACATACTTACATACATACTTACATACATACATACTTACATACATACATACTTACATACATACTTACTTACATACATACTTACATACATACTTACTTACATACATACATACTTACATACATACTTACATACATACTTACATACATACATACATACATACTTACATACATACTTACATACATACATACATACATATTTACATACTTACATACATACATACATACATACTTACATACATACATACATACATACATACTTACATACATACATACATACTTACATACATACATACTTACATACATACTCACATACATACATACTTACATACTTACATACTTACATACATACATACTTACATACATACATACTTACATACTTACATACATACTTACATACTTACATACATACATACATACATACTTACATACATACATACTTACATACATACTTACATACATACTTACATACTTACATACATACATACATACATACATACATACATACTTACATACATACATACATACTTACATACATACTTACATACATACTTACATACATACTTGCATACATGCATACATGCATACATGCATACATACATACATACATACATATTTACATACATACATACATACATATTTATATACATACATACATATTTATATACATACATACATACATACATACTTACGTACATACATACATACTTACATACATACATACATACATACATACATACATACATACATACGTGTACATAAAATATATTAATACCAAATAAAATACACAATAGTTTTAAAGAAAGTACGTACGTACATCTTTTATTTTATTGTTTTAATTCTAGTATAGACGTTTTACGCAATCATTGTGCTTCCATGATTTGACAATGGATACTATTGTATTGTTCCTTTGGTCGAATTATGGACCACCCTGTATAGAAGCCTACTACATGGTCATTTCTCATTTTCGTTATTGAATGCAACTTAAATTAATTAGTTACTTAGGCTGGGAAGTTTTGAAATGAAAGCTCTGTATAATAAGCTTCCCAGTCAATATTATAAGTTACCAATCAACAGCTCTAAAACTAGATTTTTAGTAGTGGTTATTAAATAATCCTTTATACCCTGTTGGTGAGTTTTCTAATACAAAATTGCATGAAATTGTTTTAATAAGTACATTTAATTAGATTTAATTATAATTAAGACATTAAGTGTGAAGTGTTTTAATTAATTCCATTAATTTTTGTAGTTACAAAATATTTCGTGTTTTCATGTTTAAATTAAATTTTTCTGTTTTAATTATATTTGTGTTGTTTCAAACATATATTATATGTTTTTCAATGTATCTGTGACGAAGCCTATTATTGTATGTCTAATGGCCTAATAAATTGAATTGAATTGTTGCCGAATAAGAAAGTATTAAAAATTTAGGAAAAAAAAAATTTATCAACAGTAACCTCACTAGAGGTTTTGATTTATCTAGAGAAGATCAAAACTCGAGTGGGATTTAATTGACTATTACACGATTAGAAGAAAGTATATAAAGGTTAGAAGAAATAAAGTACTCTAATACAATAAAATATTAATTGACTACTGAAATTCTATTTCACAAATGCTAGCTTCACCAATACGTTTGAACGGAGCCGCCATTTTATTTGACTATGTGTGCGGTAAACAAATGAAGCATGTTTTAAAGTACTGTGAAGAATTTGCGGTTTAAAATGTTGGCAAACTAAGAAACAAATTCTAGGGAGGTGATAAAACAGAAGAAAGTATATAAAGATTAGAAGAAATAAAGTACTCTAACACAATAAAATATTGACTTACTAAAATTCTATTTCACTAATGTTAGCTTCACCAAAACGTTTGAACGGAGCCGCCATTTTCAGTCAACTATCTATGCGGGAAACAAATGACGATTGCGAATCATGTTTTATAGTACCGTAAAGAATTTGCAGTTTCAAATGTTGGCAAACAAAGAAACAAATGCTAGGGAAGTAGTAAAAACAAGTGCTATGGAAGTGATATAAATAAACAAATGCTAGGGAAGTAGTAAAAACAAGTGCTATGGAAGTGATATAAATAAACAAATGCTAGGGAAGTAGTAAAAACAAGTGCTATGGAAGTGATATAAATAAACAAATGCTAGGGAAGTTACAAAATTGTAGCGATAAACAGCCATGATCGGTTGAAACACATCCTTTCATACCGTTTTATTGGTCAAAAGTAGTATGACGTAGTAAAAGTGTAATAGTCTGAGAAAGCTATGAACTTTCCACAAATATATCATTAGGGCCTAGACATTTTTGTTACATACAACATGAGCTATTCGCTCTGAAAATCTGCAGGATTTTTTTTCACTTCCACCCTGTATAGTCTTTATATTAATATGATTATTGTATTTTGGGTATAAAAATTCGCTGTCTACTGGTTATAATTGGACCGCCGTAACACCCGTCCAGCATCCAAGCAATTGACTGGATTCGAAATCATGTATCTTCCTAGCATTAAAATAAACAAAAGAACGGTGATGCACTTTTTGTGGCCTTGCACCGTCGTCGTTGTTTGCAGCTCTTTCTGAATCTCTGGAGTCCATTTATTATGTCCATATTAGACAGAACCCCCGGGGAGGAGGGAATGGAGGGTATTCTGACGTCACGTCGACGCCGCCGTGTCCCGCGAGCAGAAGTGCTCTAAAGCGACGCCGAGTCGGGTCGAGCGCCTGTCCAGACTCCGCGAGGACCACTCCAGCGACTCTAGTGCCGCTCCTTGAATTAGTAAACAGTGCCATCTGAAATGACGAATACTTTCTCATATATTCTATGCAATGACTTCAAAAAGATCTTCCTTAAGTAGAGTTGTGGAAAGTGACGACGAGGTATCTGAAAATGCAGATTCTGAAAGTAAACGAGGAGACAATTCTATTGTGTTAAGTCAGAACATGATTATTAAAAAAAAGCTATTTTTGGGGTTATTTTACGACGCTGTATCAACATCTCAGGTTATTTAGCGTCTGAATGAAGTGAAAGTGATAATGCCGGTGAGTCCGGGGTCCAGCATCGATAGTTACCCAGCATTTGGGTTGAGAGAAAACCCCGGAAAAACCTCAACCAGGTAAATTGCCCCGGCTGGGTTTCGAACCCGGGCCACCTGGTTTCGCGGTCAGATACAAGCCTTTTTATTTTCACTTTTGCTTTAAAAATCAGAATTCTAGTTTACATACAAATGTGAATGAAAATAACATAGATTAGGGCACTGTTTAATAATTATAATATAATATAATATAATATAATGGCGTTCCGAGGCGAAGTTGTTAACTTCTGATATCGGCAAGTATTTATCGGCACTTAACGGTGACTCTAGCTCTACGGATTTCCTCCGCCAAAGAGTTAGTATTGCCATTCAACGAGGGAACGCTGTAAGTGTTACGGGGACTTTTCCACAATCTAAATCGTTGGAAGAAATATTTTATTTCGTGTAGAGCTGTAGACAGTTTTTCGCATCCATTAGTTTTGTTGCTAATTTCTAGTTTGTCCCTTACTCAATTGCTTAATTTAATTTCAAAATTGAATTAAAGTTTATTTTGTATATTCGCAAAATGTAAAAAAAAAAAATATATATATTTATTCCATCAGTTTACACCAGTCGTGATGGCCCTTCACATTTCTGCATACAGTACCATCACTCCCTTGGATACACATTCTGCTTACACTTTTTAAACATCCGCTAGGTCCACACCTGTGAAGTTACGGTTAGCTCGTCTAGCCGCGAAACCAGGTGGTCCGGGTTCGATTCCCGGTCGGGGCAAGTTACCTGGTTGAGGTTTTTTCCGGGGTTTTCCCTCAACCCAATGAACAAATGCTAGGTAACTTTCGGTGTTGGACCCCGGACTCATTTCACCGGCATTATCAGCATTATCACCATCTCATTCAGACGCTAAATAACCTAAGCTGTTGATAAAGCGTCGTAAAATAACCTACTAAAAAATATCCGCTATTACATATAAATGACCCTGATCACTTTTCTATCGCGTCTCTCTGCTCTATTTCTTTCCCTTCTTTTTCTACTTACTTTTTCCCTCCCCCAGTCATGTTATGTTATGTTTTATTTAACGACGCTCGCAACTGCAGAGGGAGTATGTTTCATTATTATGGAAGCAAATAACTATCAAAAAGACAAGTATTCTTCATTGAAAATAAATCTGAAAAATTTTTATTTGAACGTCTAACGAACTTAGTTTGCAGCAGCATTTGCTGCACAAGCCACTAGTTTTCTTATAAATCGAGGTTTTTGTGACACTTAAAGACGAAATAATACGGGATCAAAAATATGCCAAGACTTTTAACATGTCTTCTTTTAACATGTTCCTGGTATCCTGTTCAGATTAAATCACTGGAGAATGTTCTCTCTCTCTCTCTCTCTCTAAAAAAAAAAAAAAAAAATAATCTCAAAATTTTGTGAAAATTTCAAAATAAGGCACCCCTAAATACTAATCTAGAGAAAATATATTTTGCATTGTTCTTTATGATATCACCCCACAATTTTTCCCTGGTATTACATTTTCATTCCATAACCTTCATGTTTTCACTCCACCCTACTATGCAACCCGCAATGTAACTTTTCCTCAACCCTTCCGCGTCCCTGTGAAGCTCAGGTATGCATCATCCCTCGTTTATTGTCGCCAGAACACGAGCGCAGTGACGACAGCAAAGCATATCAAAAGTTTGTCTCTGTCAAAGCCTTTAATCTCTCCAAAAAATAGATATTTAAATTAGAGTGACAATATAAAATGTTTTATGTTATAAGTATGCTTGTAATCACACAAGTTGACTGCAGCATAGTACATAGGCCGGGAACATGAGCTAGTACGAGGACATTGACTTGGTTCTGCGATCGATTACGCAAATAACGAAGTGCACATTAACAAATCTGGATACCTCTAAAAGTAAATATCCGCTATATAGCATTACAAAAATATATTTTTACGTATCTTTCGTTATGTGCAGAAGAATTATCTATAGTAATGTTACAAGAGGTCTGAGATTCCCCAATTCATCGACATTTATTAGGACTATTTCGTGAATAAAATAAAAATGTAAATAATATATCTCTAAAGTTCGCTCACAATGTCAATTTATTGTGCACTTATGAATACTTACCTATTCAGACATTGTGAAGTCGAAATAGATGAATATCGATTACTGCATTAAAGAAATTGAATGTTATTCAGAAATGACAATTGCGAAAAGCGAAATACAGGTTTAACAATGTTAATTACATGTACTGCGCTTTTCTCTTGTTATTATAACAGAAATACGTTTTTCATTGTCTGCTGAAATCATGATTTCATTTAAACATTTTATAATTTAATTACAAATAACCTGATTAATAGCTACATTAATTAAATGAACAATTGTTATGAAGGAGTGTCATTTTCTTTAGATACAATGGACATGGAATTAGAAGATGAAGATGTAGATGTGGAAGTAAGATTTCGCACTTTATTTAGTACAATGGATTCATGATCGTCGATATACGGAAAACAATTGGCGACACTGACTGAACAAAAGAACGACCATGCGATAAATTGATAGTGATAAATCGAGCTGCAAAAATTATCGCGATGTATGACTGTGATTGGTTGGAATTCAAAATTTCATTACACTTCATTGGCCGAAAATGGAATGACGTCATATAAACGAAATAGAATTATTCGTGGGTTTGAGTTTCCTCCTTTCTTTTCTTGTACTGCAATGCCTCTGTATATTATATCGCTTGTCACCTCGTATGTTTGTATTACATAATTTACATGTAATGTTCCCGTCATTCGCTTCAAAACTCTCACCAAATTCCGTTGCAAAAATATCCGCCTGAGAACCTTTAACCTTTGGAATTATTATTCAGCAGGTACAGAGGTTATGCATGCTACGGTAGTGACTGGTGAACGAAGTATTCAGCAGGTACATTGTTTACGCATGCTAGAGTACTGACTGGTGAACGGATAGTCAACTTGAAATCACCGTAATGCACCCTATCGGTCCCCAACATTACACGCCTGGTGATTAATGTTTTTTCATCGTGTTTGTGAGTAATTGTTAAATTGTGATAAATAAAAGTAACTAATTTTTGTTTCACATTTTCGGTAGACACCCTGTATAAACATTTAAATATTAAAACAAGCTATATATATATATATATATATATATATATATATATATATAACAAATTTATTAAAGTACGTTCGCATTATTACTCAGCAGAAAAATTTGTATTAAAGCTGGTAATGAAAGTCTCTACCTTCCACAGCTATGCACGTAGTCGCCCTCGAAAAATCGAAAAAAAATCGAAAAATCGAAGGAGAATTGGGAGGAAAATTTAAAAGGTACGCAAAACGCGTCCTTGCAAGGGGTTGGGGGCTGTACAAAACTAAATATGTGAGCTCCAAGCCTGTTGGCCACTAGTCTCACTCCGGGTTACGCTGCTCCCCTGAAGGAGCTCTAGAAAATTTTGAAGGGGAAGCCGAAATTGGACGTAACCTCTTAGGTACCACATACACGAGGGGGGCTGAGATTGATCAATTGATCACGGAACGGGGCGAGGAGGATTTGGCTGGTGTTTGCCGTTAGGATGGCAAGACGCCGTCATCTGTTGTTCGATGACAAAGCAGGTGAAGGCCGTCGGAAGAAGCGCCGTGAAATCTAATCTGCAATTTGAGAGGTCCCTGTCCTTTCAATTTGCGACTTATTGAGTGACCTCGTATATTTAATAGACTATTAATATTATCTGAACTAGGGCATACATCATTTATAATAAGGTGGAATATATATGGGGAAGGGCATATAGGTCCGTGGCCCATTTCTTATAGGGCTTATCCCGAAATTTGTCTTACGCCTGAGGAAAACCACGGAATACCTTAGGCGAGATGAGTTGTCTCATGTATAGGAGACTAGCCAATTTGGCTATTATGTAGAAGGTGATTGTTATCATGAGCCTTGTTGATCGTCTCAATTTTGAGACAAGCCATTTGGCTATATGATGGCTCATTTACGAAGAGGGGGGACAGATGTAATTAGTTAATTAATTTAAGTAATTAGGAAGATTAATGGGGATATGAGTGCAGGTCGCCCTAGTGTGAACTGTGCTTATCAATGTAGTACAGCCCGTAGTTTGTTGTGATTTTTATGGAATAATCTTGTGTATTGTTCCAAGAAATGTACGTTACAGTACCTACAGTATAATTATTTTAAACGCTAACAGTTCCTAATGTCTGTATTTGCTTTTGTTTCGGTTTTAAAAATCGGTAGGGTTGGCAACACTGCACTAGAAACGTAACATTAACCGAACTTCGTAAGTCGGTGATCGAGGCTGCCAATATTTCTACAGTCTTACTAATAAACAGTGTATAGTTTTTATACGAGACTTATGCAGAGTTGAGACAGAAAACGTTACCAATAAACCGTGAATAAGCTATGGACGTATAAACAGGCTGTAACTATACAATGGGAATTGCTTTGCAGTAGTTATATACACGAAACCCCTTGTTTAAGCGTTGTATATAGCGAAAAAAATGGCCGCCCCTCTAACAGCTGTTCGTATCGACTGTCATTTTATGATGATGTTTACCTTGTAACCACAGAAGAACAAACCAAATATCATAGAATTATTAGAATAATATTGCTGTAGCTTGTACTCTTTGACCAAAATGTAGTGTGGTAATCGATTAGAGCCAGTTGTACTATCGATATTTAACACGCCACACTAGAGCGCCCTACCGGATGCAATAGAGAACCTCAGATATTCTATTACCTTTCGTAACGAAGTAATGACGAAACTATGACGTAGCTGTGTAACAGTTATACTGTTATACACGACGTATGTAGTGATTATTAGTAAGGAATTTACACACGACGTATAAACGAGCTACTCATTGTATAAGTATAAGACAGTTAAACGTCTGTATATAGGGTTTTTATTAGTAAGACCACTATTCTATTTCCACGTTTAGTTTTAGTTCTGCATTATATTGCACAAGTGCTTCATTTTGTGTCAGTATCAATCCGCAGGATTATACGGCAGTTTTCATTTAACACTGCAATAATTCTAGTAATGAATTTCATTAGAAATCCAGGAACGTTCTCTTAGCGTCGGGTTATATGAACGGCTTTGGGTTGGCAGCACTGCGCGCTCTCCCTCATGCAGTGACATCTCCCGGAAGCTGCTGCGGCGGCGCCGGAAATTAAACCGTGTGCTATTTTTAACGAGACTCGCGCTTTGTTTCAATGTTGGCAGCTCTTCTGCGTCCTCATTAATACGCCAGGCGTTTGTTTTCTCACGATCCGTCTAGTTACAAGTTGCCTTAACGCTGGAAGATTATATTTCTACGACGTCACCAACACAATCATATTGCGTTGTAAATATCAACAGTTGAATTCTGGTTTCAGTCTTGGAAAACAAATTGTCACAGATTAGGTCTACAATCAATAGAGTAAAAACTAATAACAACAATGTAATATTAGATATTATCTTCTTCCGTAACGGCAGTGGACGATTGATTACTTTATCTGGTTTAAATATGCTTATCTTGCATTTAATTTTGTTACATGCCCATACTTTAAGCCATGGCCTGTTTAACACAAGGTTGGATAGTTTAGCATAGTTCACATAATTATGTTATACAGGGTCAACCGTGTAAGTAATGTCATTAATTTCAGGGAGTTTTTCTTTGAGAAACTTCAAACAAAAAACTTTAATGCAATTTTGCTCGTTTTTGCTTCCTTTTAAGATAATAATTGTCCATGTTGAATCTTTCGTACACTACTTTTAACACTTGAATATAAATAATTGATTAAATGGCGATCTTACTCGTGTTAATTATGTAAGCATGTGCGGCTTACAGCTGTTTCGGTGCTTCTTCACACCATCCTCAGAGCCTACTAGATCTCGGCGTCATCTCGAACTTCGCTGCCTGTTGTGTGGGTGCGTTCGATTGTTGAAAAGTGTTGAAATGTGGTGTCATATAGTGTGTGTGTTCTGAAATTGATCGGTGTGTTGAGAATTTGATCAGGGTGTGTTCTGGTGTGTCTGTATATTTCATATTGTTCTAGTGTGTTGAGTTTTTGGTTTTTGGGTTGTACATGTAGGACTTCCATTCTGTATTTATGTTACTGTTATGACGCCGAGGTCTAGTAGGCTCTGAGGATGGTGTGAAGAAGCACCGAAACAGCTGTAAGCCGCACATGCCTACACAATTAACACGAGTAAGATCGCCTTTTAATCAATTATTTAGAAAACTTGTTTTATATGAAGCATTTCATTGCGTGTTTTGGGAAAGCCATTGATTTAATTCCCAATATGCGAATTCTAAATGAGGCAGTAGAGCAAGTGGACATCTTCAGATACTTGGTTTGTACTGTAAGTTAAGCAGTAACATGAGCTGCTGCCAGGAAGTCAAAAGGAGAATAGCAATGGCAAAGGAAGTTTTAATAGAAAAAGGATCATTTTCTGCGGACCTCTGGAAAAAAAACTAAGAAAGAGACTAGTGAAGTGCTTTGTATGGAGTGTGGCATTGTATGGGACAGAAACATGGACATTACGACGAAGTGAAAAGAAGCGAATATAAACATTTGAATTGTAGATATGGAGAAGAATGGAATATGTGAAGTGGACAGAAAGAATAAGAAATGAAGTTGAATTGGAAAGAGTGGATGAAGAAAGAATGATGCTGAAACTGATCAGGAAGAGGAAAAAGAATTGGTTGGGTCACTGGCTGAGAAGAAACTGCATACTGAAGGATGCACTGGAAGAAATGGTGAACGGGAGAAGAGTTCGGGGTAGAAGAAGATATCAGATGATAGACGACATTAAGATATATGGATCATGTGAGGAAACGAAGAGGAAGGCAGAAAATAGGAAAGACTGGAGAATGCTGGGTTTGCAGTGAAAGATCTGTCTTTGGGCAGAACACTAAATCAAAAAAATGAAATGCTCAGTCAATTTAAGAGAGCAGTGTATTATGATTAAAGATAGGCATTTATACCACAACATAGGTCAGTTGTGCTTATGCTGTCGTTACGTCATGAATGACGTGAAGTCAGAGGAATGACCAGGTTACAGCTGAAATGTGTTTTGTATCGCAGCAATTGAATGGTGATATGTTTCTCGTGCGTAGGGTTCAGCGTTGTGCTCCGACAATTGTTTTTTTTCTTACATTGGACCGCGATTCGTTGATTGGTTAACCACATAAGCCTACAATCTCACCCTGCTTATACCACGGCAGAGTTCCATAACATGCACTTGCATTGCTAGCTACGCTCACTCTCTCTTTCAACAATGAACACTCTATGCATAGCTAACCTTGTAGTCTCTGTTGGTCAATTTCTGTCTTTAATTACGACAAATGATAGAAAGAATTTCAATCTTGTCCTTTAAATGTGCAGAAATTTGATCCTAACAAATGTAACTTTTCGTTCTGCAAAGAAATGTTAAAATGTTACATTTGTTAAGGACGACCTTGGCCTTAGGATACCTGGCGTTTACAAAATAACTTGTGAGTGTGGAAAATGCTACGTTGCCAGATGGGTCGCACCATTATGGAACGCTGCAAGGAACATCAACGCAGCATAAGACTACATTAGCCACCGGCGTGGCTCAGTCGGTTAAGGCGTTTGCCTCCCGGTCTGAAGTTGCGTCCGGGCGCGGGTTCGATCCCCGCTTGTGCTGATTACCTGGTTGGGTTTTTTCCGAGGTTTTCCTCAACCGTAGGGTGAATGCCAGGTAATCTATGGCGAATTCTCGGCCTCGTCTCGTCGAATACCATCTCGCTATCATTAATCTTATCGACGCTAAATAACCTAGTAGTTGATACAGCGTCGTTAAATAACCAACTTGAAAAAGACTACATTATCCCGATAAGTCGGAAATAGCGCAACACAGCATGGAAACGGGACACAAGACAGATTTCGACGCCACCACAGTCTTGGACAAGCATTGAGTTATTGGGACCTCGTCATGAAGGAAGCCATCGAAATCCAAGTTCGCAAAAGAAATTCAGATTAAAAATAAATTATTATATGTTGTAATGTTGTTTTTATTAATTATATAAGCCATTAGACCGAAATTCATAAATTAAATTAATTGAATTGTTTCATTAGACTCATCTAAAGACAGCCTCTACTGTGAATTTTATTGTAAGATGAAGCATAAAAAAATAGCATAAAAATTAGTGCCAAAAGGATTTATATTTTAACGACTTCACACATTAAAATTTAAAATCACGCAATTTACGAAACATTTTCAATTACATTTCCTCAAAAGTAACTGAAATTCACTTACATCCCTTTGCTTCTGACCTCCTCAATTTAAAGGGTTATGTACAGCTTACAGCAGTAAAATTTTGGAAATATTCAACATTTTTTTCCTCCTTGTACTATACAATAATGAAAATTAGTACGTGTAAAATACTGTCCTACTGCTATATGAAAAAAATACTTTTAAGATTTAAAAAAATTATTTACTTTTTTTTTTTTTTCAAAATTCAATTCACTGTGCAGTGATAAAGCGTTTTCCAAATAACTAAAAAATTACCTAACATTCTGCGATGAAAATTTTTGTGTGTATTTTTGCATGTCATATCTACAATATGTTGCAAGATTATTTGTCTAACTTGATAGATTGTCTGATAAAAAATAAATTCATTAAAAAATGGTCAAATATCAGTATTTTCTTCTAACAGGAAATAAAAAAAAATATATTATTTATTAAGAAATGTAGTTGAAAGAGCATGATATTCTAAACATGAGTTTCAGCAATAAAATAAAAGAGAGAGAACATGAAAAAGTTAACAAGTTTATGAGTTATGAGGGAAACGCTTCATCACTGCACAGTGAACTAGCACCATTATGAATTTTGAAAAAAAAAATAATAATAAATCGTAAAAATATATATATATATATATATATATATATATATATTTTCATACAGCAGAAGGACAGTGTTTTACACATACCAATTTTCATTATTGTGCAAGATACAGTAATGGAGGAAAAAAGTGTTGAATATTTCAAACATTTTACTGCTGTAAACTGTACCTAACCCCTTAAGCAGTTTAGTGACGACAATTCTTGCTGAGGATTTTCAAACGTCCGTTTCTTGAGCAAGTCTACAGAGAGATTTTTTTTGGGAGCATTTTCCAGTAGTTCACATACTTAATAATCCGAGCGTTGATACAGAAACTGAATGTCGATCAATATGTAGTGTACAGTCGTACAGAAGGTTCACTTCAGACTCCGTCCGAGCTATGTTGGCATTCAAACACGCCTGATAGTTGTACAGGGACATCATTTTATTTTTACTTCAATTTTTATTGTACCTGAGTTTTGGAATGTACTTCACTCCCACCCCTTCTACTAGTAAACTTCCAACCGTTCACGACACAGAGCCGAGGGCGCGTAAGCAGTACTGAGTTAGTGAGTACAGTACGTTTCAGAAATATGTTCGCGTTTTCCAGTGACGAAAGAGCTTTCAATATTGAATCATATTTTCGTACGGGTACTGTCGTCCGTTTCCCTATGTCGCATCCCGGTTTCCCCCACCTGCTTCTGCTCGCCCCTTTGTAAAGTCTAGTAGCTGGGCTATCTTAGCTCTTTTCTGAAAACATTAATTTCTGTTAGGAATTGGACGTCTACGTAATATTATTCAAGTGTTTAAAATAACTTAAGTAAAAGGGCCTTCTTAAGGGGAGTGGGTAGTGATGCCTGTGCTATTAAAAATTTTCAGTACAAACGTTTAGTTCAATATTTCTAGGCTTTTAGTATTCAGAGTGGAATAAAAATTTCCAGGCATATACAATCAATAATTCTGAATTCATTGGTATATAAGACAACTAATTAGTTTCAAATCCAAGTGTAAAAGAAAGGCCCTAACTGATAACCTGTTTTCTCGCTTTGATAAGTGTACCTAATTCTTCAGGTGCACATTACTTGTTACATTTTTCACTCATATATCTTGTATATTTTTAAGTTATCAAGTAATGTATATTGTAAATTCTAAAGCAAAATTTAGTTAAATATTTCACTTCTAGTGAAACAGAAAAAATATTGAGCTTTGCTTAACATTTTTTGCAATTTTTTAATGCATATATATTTTTTTTTCTTGTGTTATGTGTGTGATATTCTTAAATCCGTAGGTCTACTATGTATAACACAGGCTGCAGAAAACACTGTAAAATTTCATATAAACTGATTCAGTAGTTTCAGAAAAAAATGCACTTAAGTTTGAAAAATTTCAACTTATGGAAAACTCCATTAAAAAAAAAAAGATATATGAATTACATACACCGCCAAATTTAAGGAGGCCGTTTGAATGGCTTATCTGCAGAAATACCTCCCACAATATTTATATTGTTTTAAACCGGAAGTTTTTACTTTTTTTTTCAAACGCAAAATAAATAATCGGATTTTTGACCCCCAATCACTACCTGGTTCCCTTAAGTAATTCATTGTCACGTGATTTCCTCCCCCCTTTCTACAACCCTGCGACAAAACCACTTGAACGGACAGTAGATAGCATTTCTGAGTGATTTTATCTTTTCGGATCGGGCAGAAGTGAAGATTGAATTTACAGTACGTAAGGTACTCTTTTATAGAGTAGGTACAGAATTATTTCAACATGAGTTACTCGTACGAAGGACGAAACTGGTACAATAGTCTATAGTGCGATAATATGCACAAAAGAACTGAAGCCTGTATCGAAATGAACGGCCACCATTTTCTAAAATGTGTTTAAATATCCATATTATAATTATTTTTCAATTTAACTTCATTCTCTATATAGTACGCTAATGTGCTGTAACAGTACAATATACACTGTATAATTAATACTTCCGAATGGATAGCTCAATTCGTGTGTAAAACACTAAGTGTTAATACAGTACTGTATTTTGATTAAACAAAAACCTAATGAAAATTATCAAACTCAAAATTGCGATATTTCCTAGTTTACATAAATGGATGAACCACTTTTCTTCCCTCCTATACCTAGTAAAGTGATTTGTATTTTACGCCAGTATCATCGAACTCTGTCGTGGAAAGGGTAGCAAACGGTGTTTCCTGTTTCAATCGTTAATAGAAAGGTATAGCCAGGTTAATATTAAAAATGTAAGTACAAATAAAATGATGTCCCTGTATATCTGGGGAGAATCCGGCCGACTTCCCTGGGTGCTGGTGGGACAGTGGACGTGATTGTGCGGAGGAATGCCCTCAGAGCGTTTTCATGGTTCTCTCCAGCCTGTACAATCAATAATGCACCTGGCAGAGCTATCCCAGGCCTCTACAGTAGTGTGCAACCCACACTCGCCACTTCCGTGCGTGGCTTTCTCAGTCACTCCTTCACCTACACTTTCAGCTTCTTCTAGTTACTATGGCAACGTACGGCAGATAGCGCAAACATGGTGACTGTGCGTGTAGTTCGTGATATAAGGAGCTCTCTGACGGGAACATTAAGCGTTTATAGAGAAGTATGATGTAATGATAGGAAAAGGATACCAAACTATATTATCTTGTAGGAATCTGTGGATATTCACATCCATCGTAAGACAATGAATAAGACATGGCTGCCAACATCGGAGTGATGAAAGTAATATGCAGGGCAAAAGTAAGTAATATAATAAATTAATTTCAGTGGGTTATTCTTTGAGATATTTCAAACAAAAAAAAATTAATATAATTTTCCTCGTTTTTGCTTCCCTTTTCAAGATAAAAATTTGTTTATATGAAACATATTTTCATAGCGTGTTTTGGAAAAGCCTTTCATTTAATTTCAAATATGCTTAGTCAATTTAAGGGAGCAATGTATTATGACAGTAAATGATTAAAATAATTTTTTTTTTGTCCTTTATATGTGCTGAAATTTGATCTGAACAAAATGTAACTTTCCGTTCCGAAAAGTAATTTTTAAATGTTACTTTACTTCGGATCAAATTTCTGCACATTTATAGGATAAAACCAAAATTCATT
This sequence comes from Periplaneta americana, assembly GCF_040183065.1. NCBI lineage: Eukaryota > Metazoa > Arthropoda > Insecta > Blattodea > Blattidae > Periplaneta > Periplaneta americana. The sequence continues at coordinate 174,136,620 of NC_091128.1, forward strand.
CAATCATTTACTAGGTACCATAATAAGTAAGTAAGTAAGTTATTAAACTTACTTACTTACTTACTTACTTACAAATGTCTTTTAAGGAATCCGCAGGTTCATTACCGCCCTCACATAAGCCCACCATCGGTTCCTATCCTGAGCAAGATTAATCCATTCACTATCATCATATCCCATCTCCCTCAAATACATTTTAATATTATCCTCCCATCTACGTCTTGGCCTCCCCAAAGGTCTTTTTCGCTCTGGCCTCCCAACACTCTATATGCATTTCTGGATTCGCCCATACATGCTACATGCCCTGCCCATCTCAAACGTCTGGATTTAATGTTCCTAATTATGTCAGGTAAAGAATACAATGCGTGCAGTTCTGTTTTGTGTACCTTTCTCCATTTTCCTGTAACTTCATCCCTCTTAGCCTCAAATATTTTCTTAGGAATCTTATTCTCAAACAGCCTTAATCTCTGTTCTTCTCTCAGAGTGAGAGTCCAAGATTTACCATCATACACAACAATTGGTAATATAACTGTTTTATAAATTCTAACTTTCATATTTTTTGACAGCAGACTGGTTGATAAAAGCTTCTCAACCGAATAATAACAGGCATTTCCCATTTTTATTCTGCGTTTAATTTTCTCCCGAGTGTCATTTATATTTGTTACTGTTGCTTCAAGATATTTGAATTTTTCCACCTCTTCAATTTTTATATTTCCATTTCGTACAATATTCTGGTCACAAGACTCAATAAAATACTTTGTGTTTTCGGGATTTACTTCCAAATCTATCGCTGTCTATTCTTTCACTACCTTCACTAATCTCTATAACCCGCACCCTTAATTCTCATACTTTCTACCTCACTTCGCTATTTTCTTTTCTTACCGGTACCTTTACAATAATATTTTTTACATTTACACCATTTATAAAAATACGTTCTTCACGCACTTTTCCCTCTACTACACTCCATTCTTTTTCTTTTCAATATATTTTTCCACTTGTTCACCACTTACACACTAGTTTCCTAAGTTGTAGATTCACTTTCCTATGCTATTACTCATTTGTCTCCCACTATCAGATCGTCTTCCACTGTCTGTACTCCCAGACCACTAAGAATCGAACCTGGTGTCCACTCCTGTGCAGTAACAGTCAGCGCGTTTGGCCGCGAACCAGGTGGCCCGGGTTCGAATCCCGGTCGGGGCAAGTTACCTCGTTGAGGTTTTCCGGGGTTTTCCCTCAACCCAATACGAAGAAATGCTGGGTAACTTAAGGTGCTGGACCCCGGACTCATTTCACCGGCATTATCACCTTCATTTCATTCAGACTCTAAATAACCTGAGATGTTGACATAGCGTCGTAAAATAACCCAGTAAAATAAAATAACTCGAACCTGGTTCCTTTTAATTTTTAACCAGCAACGCTAGCACTTGGTGTGGACAGTGGAGGACAGAAACACTTAAGTTAATGTGTTAATTTATAGCAAGTCATACTTTGTGTGCTAAAGTGGTGGACGGTCCCTTTCGTCGCTGGCCCTCTGTTAAGTCGCTTTCGCTGTTCGAGGCAGTACGTGCGAGGTATTCAAATCGTGTGTTTGTTTTTCATGGCGTTGTTGCGTCTAATCCAGCAACGAAGATAATGCGGGTCTAATCCAGGGAATGCGGCTTTCCCACGCTTTGGAAACCATACAGCTCGATTTTCACTGCCTCGGCGGTTGACAGGCCTGTGATGTGCTAACCGATTTCAACCAAATGTGGTATGCTCGTACTGTTTCTTAGGAAGATTTATTTCACTTGGTTATTTAACGACGCTGTATCAACTACGAGGTTATTTAGCGTGGATGGGATTGGTGATAGCGAGATGACATTTGGCGAGATGAGGCCGAGGATTCGCCATAGATTACCTGACATTTGCCTTATGATTGGGGATAACCTCGGAAAAAACCCAACCAGGTAATCAGCTCAAGCGGGAATCGAACCCGCTCCCGAACTCAACTCCGGATCGACAGGCAAGCGCCTTAGTCGACTGAGCTACGCCGGTAGCTTCTTAGTAGGATCACGGAACCTGGATATAAGTAGATTAGATTAGATTTATTTATTTAACCTGGTAGAGATAAGGCCGTCAGGCCTTCTCTGCCCCTCTACCAGGGGATTACAACTATAACATGAACAATAAGATTACAATTAATATTAAATTTACAATTACAATTGCAATAAAAATTAAAGTACGACAAGAATACCTGATTAATGAAAGCTAGACATTTTATCATAGAAGTTAAGAACAAAGAATATTTTTGTATTTACTAAATTACAAATTAAACCTACAATAACAAAATTCTATAGTGATGAAATTACCGGATATTGAGATATTTTGTGGTAGATTAAAAGAACTATTTACAAGAAACCATGTCTGAACGAGTCTCAATTACTGACCAAGTGCCTAGTAAGTTTGCGTTTGAATTGAATTTTATTTCGACAGTCCCTGATGCTAGCAGGTAACGAATTCCAGAGTCTTGGCAGGGCTATTGTGAAAGAGGATGAGTATGAGGAGGTGCGATGGGATGGTATTGTTAGTATTGTTTCATGGCGAGAGCGTGTGTTCAGATTATGATGGGAAGAAAGGTAAGTGAAGCGAGACGACAGGTACGAAGGAATAGAAGAGTTCAAGATTTCGAAGAGAAAGAGAAGTGAATGTAAATTTCTTTTCTTATCTAGTTTAAGCCAACCTATTGCTTCCAGAGTGCAAGTAAATGAGAAGCTGAGCACAAGGGTATGGGTTCAGTAACAGATGTGGGCCCATTTGGCTGGAGTGTGGAGTGCCTTCCAAAGCAGCACTTTGAATTTAAAAAAAATTAAACTCGTGGTACGATAGCCCATGGAGGGCCAAGTCCGACCAGCCAACTGCTGGCCTCACGTTCACATGCCTCAGCAGAGGTGAACGATCATTGAACCTGATCGAAGGTATCATGTGGTTAACACGATGATCTCCCCGGCCGTTAGCTTATAGCTGGCTTTCGTAACCGGATTTCGTTACCTATCGCAGTTGCCCAAGCACTAGCATTTGTTTGTTTTTATCATCTCCATAGCATTTGTTTCTTTGTTTGCCAACATTTCAAAATGGAAATTCTTTACGGCGCTATAAAACATGCTTTGCGATCGTTATTTGTTTCTCGCATAGATATTCGACTGAAAATGGCGGCTCCGTTCAAACGTTTTGATGAAGCTAACATTAGTCGAAAAAAAATTATTAAGTCAATTAATATCTATTTCATTGTATTAGAGTACTTTATTTCTTCTAATCTTTATATGCTTTCTTTTAATCGTGTAATAGTCAATTAAATCCCACTCAGTTTTGATTTTCTATAGATATTTATTTATCACTTCGTCGTAATTTCCATGTTTCTGTTCCATACAATGCTACACTCCACACAAAACACTTCACTAGTCTCTTTCCTTAATTATTTCTCTAGAGGTCCGCACAAGATGCTCCTTTTTCTATTAAAAGCATCCTTTGTCATTGCTATCCCCCTTTTGACTTTTTGACTGCAGCTCATGTTACTGCTTCTGGTAAACCCCAAGTATTTGATTGATTTATTTATTTTATTGGGTTATTTTACGACGCTGTATCTACATTTAGGTTACTTAGCGTCTGAATGAAATGAAGGTGATAATACCGGTGAAATGAGTCCGGGGTCCAGCACCGAAAGTTACCCAGCATTTGCTCGTATTGGATTGAGGGAAAACCCCGGAAAAAACCTCAACCAGGTAACTTACCCCGACCAGGATTCGAACCCGGGCCATCTGGTTTCGTGGCCAGACGCTTTAGCCGGAATACAAGTTAATAAATACAATGAAAGATAAACTAGCCCACTCCTGAATGAGTAAGACTCGTGCTCAGGAGGGGATTCCAATACAGACAAAAATAAAATTAAAATTGAGAATGAATACAGATTAAAAAGTGTTTAATATGTTTAAACCCAAACTATAAATCCAATACATTTTTTTAATTTTTTTTATTAATTTGGAGAGGATTCGTGGTTAAAATAATATTGGAATAAAATATGTTTAATAATCTGGGACCTTGACTCATGCTATGATAAACAGCTGCATTCGTTTTACATTTTGGTTCAGACAAACGCAGAGAATTCATATTTTTAGTTCTATATTTATGTATATACCTTTCAAAGTTATTAAGATTTCTATGAAAATATTTTAGTAAAATGAAATAATAAATTTGTTTAATGTTGAAAACTTTGAAATGTTTAAACAACAATTCAGTTGGGTAATCTTTCTGCTTTTTTTAAACAAATTTTTAATACTTTTTTCTGCAGTAAAATTAACGGATAAAGGGTGGATTTATAAGTTCCACCCCAACCTATAATACCATACATAAATATAGATTGAAATAATGCTAAATAAATTATACGTAAACAGTTAATTGACAAAATATTTCTTAGAACAACAAAGTAACAATGTTTTACGTAATTTATTTAATATAAGGAATAGGCTATGATTATTCCATTTTAATTGAATGTCTCCTCTTCTGCTAACAACGCCATATCATCAGCAAATCTTATACTTTATTCTTCTTCCTCCTACTATCACTCTTCCCATGTTCTGAAAGCAGTTCTTCACTAAATCCTCCAAGTAGATGTTTAACAGGGTAGGTGATAAAGGGCCTCCTTGTCGTACTTCTCTCCCTATTTAATTTCATTTACAATAAGTTTGGTTTGGTGTGACAGGACATGGTACGAACAAGAGCTAACACCTGTGAACTTAATTGCATACCAAGAACAGTCAAGTTGCAAGCAATCCGGGGGATTTCATATAGCCCTATACCTCGTTACTTTTTGCATTACTTTTTGACTCACGCCTTACCGACAGAAACTGAAGACTGACGTCACTCACATCTGTTATCGCGGCCTAACAGGATGACGTTATCAGTTACATTGAGTTAAGGTCCATTCACAATGAAAATTAAACATAACCGTAACACAAACACAGAAGTTTGCGCCCAGGCTACCAAATGGGATCATTCACAATGATTCACATAAACATTGACATAAACATTACCGTAAGACGTTAACATGAAAGTCTGCAAACTCCAAACTTCCATGCTTATGCTTGCGTGATTTGCAAACAGAACACAGTCGTGGAGCGCTGAAATATACCACAGAATATGAGGAAATGGCGTCGTTGTTATGTTTCCATGGTTACCAAGTATGTTTGCTGTTATGTTTATGTTCCCATCGTGAATGATGGTATGACTTCTTGATTTTACCACAGAATAATATATACAGTCGCGAAGCTCAATACGTAGTAAATATGCAAACATTAGGTAGTTGCTCACCACTAGGATCGCTAATATCGCCTCATTACAGGCGATGCAAAATAGTACCGTCACAGTCTATTGTTTCTAGCACCCTCAGAACTCTAGCTTCGTGACTGTATACAGGGTGTTTAAAAAATTCGGGGCATAATTTCAGGTATGTATTTCCCACATGTAGACAATCAAAATAGTTCATTACAACATGTGTCCGGAAATGCTTCATTTCCGAGTTATGGCCTTCATAACATTGAAATTCACCGGAACGGTTTCCATTCCGCAGATCGTTGTCATTACAGAAGATGTTCAAAATGTCCACCTCCTGCTTGAATACAGACCTCACATCGATGTCTCATTGACCTGCGAACACGATCCCAAACTCCAGGAGTATTGCGTATGTCCTCAGAACATGCCACAATTCGATTCCGAAGGGATTCCAAATCAGGCACCGGAGACGAATAAACCAATGATTTTAAATGGCCCCACAAGTAGAAATCGAGAGGGTTCAGATCAGGTGAGCGTGGAGGCCAAGCAATTGGGCCACCTCTACCTATCCATCGATCAGGAAACCTTCGATCCAAGTACCGGCGAGCCGTACGACTGAAGTGTGCAGGAGCGCCATCATGCATGAAGTGAATGTGTTGACGATTGATCAGTGAAGTGTCTTCTAAAACATGAGGTATGGTGTTTTCCAGGAAGTTTGTGTACGCCTGCCCCGTAAGTCTGTTTACAAGTACAATCGATCACCAATAATACCGGCCCACATGTTGAGGGAGAACCGCACCTGGTGATGAGATGGAACAGTTGCATGTAGGTTTTCATACGCCCATACATGCTGATTGTGAAAATTTGTTATGCCATCTCGTGTGAACTGTGCTTCATCTGTAAATAATACTAAGGCAGGAAAGTTCGAATTTACACCACACTGCTGCAAGAACCACTGACAGAACCTAACTCGTGCAGGGTAATCTGCTGGTGACAGGGCCTGTACACGTTGTAAATGATGAGGATACAATTGATACTCTTTCAACAGTCTCCAGACAGTCGTGTGAGGAACATTGACTTGCAACGCTACCCTTCGTGTGCTGATAGAAGGAGTCATGTTCACAGCCTCCAGAATCTCCTCCTGTGCTTCTGGAGTTGTAGATCTTGGTCGTCCCCTTCCTAAACCAGGAGAGTTAAATTTTCCATACTCGCACAGACGGTAATGGAGACGTACAAATGTCTTCCGATCTGGACATTGTCGCTGTGTGTACCTCTCCTGGTACAAACGACGAGCCAGCGCAGCATTGCCGTCCGCCTTACCGTACATGAAGTGTATCTCTGCCAGCTCTTGATTTGAATACATGTCGCACAGTCTAACGCCTACACAACACTGGATGTAACCTTCGCCTCGGAATGAACTGTCAGAGTGCCCCCTTAATGTTTCCTTTGACGGCAACGACCTGCGGAAAGAAAAACGTTCCGGTGAATTTCAATGTTGTGAAGGCCATAACTCGGAAATAAAGCATTTCCGGACACATGTTGTAATGAACTATTTTGATTGTCTACATGTGGGAAATACATACCTGAAATTATGCCCCGTATTTTTGAAACATTCTTTATAGTAGACTGTGATTTTACCGTAACGTTTACATTCTTAAGTTAACGCTTACGTTACGTTTAATTTTCATTGTGAATGAGCCTTAATGCATCCTCTGTTGAAGCAAATGACGGACCTGGCAGGAGTCGAACCGGACATTTCACGTGTTCGTACGACACCTGCGGTGCACTGATATTTCAATCCGTGTACCTGGAAAGAACCGAATCGAATCTACAGTAGACTCAACAATCAGTTGACGGACCGAGATTCCATCTATAAATTTAACGGTCGATTGGTCGAATGTCATACAACACGAAGGTTAATTAAATGCATTAAACTCTTTGACTCTCATTAAATGTTTGACATGCCTCAGCTTCACTCCATCATGATTGTGGAAACCAGTCGTATGATTTTTAATAGATTTTATTTGATCGTTTAGTGCTGTAGCGCTATAGCACCGGTGACCAAAACTCGAGCTGCAGTGATTACATGCGACAGACAGCCTGTGAAGTAAGGAGACGGGGGAAAGGTACTTGGCATGAAAACTACAGGGTGCGTCAGAAAGAACGGATGGATTTCACATGGCAAGAAAATTGTAAGGATTCATCAAATCAAAAATTTATTGTTATCAACATATTCACCAATACATGCAGTTTATTTATGGAAAACAACATCATCCATATGATGTCCTTGGCTTTCAATATAGGCATCACTTTTACAGTCATAGCTGGTGCAATCGCGACGATTTCTTCACGAATCGCTGTCTTCAGTTCGTTCAGTGTATGTGATCGATGTTTACAAACTTACGCCTTCAAATGGTCCCAAAGAAAGAAGTAGCCTCGGACAATCTCAATGCAATAGCATGTTTGCGGGCTGATCGTTGAGGTGGCCGGACAACCTAGTGTCCGTCTCCATATTTGCAAGTGTACACGCGCTCCGTGTTCGTCCAGGTGATTTCTTCTTTAATGTTGAACCTGTGGTACGAAGTGAAGCCACCCACCGCAAAATTGTATTCCGAGTTGGAATCCTAGCGTGACGTCCGATGTCGAAATGAGTCCTGAGTGGCGATCACAGACTCTTAATTTTTCAAAAATGTCTTTACGATGAAAGCACGTTGTACACCAGACCAACACCATATTCTCAACTGAAACTGCATTCTATGGTTGACCCAACAGTCGTGGTCCCCCTCACTATATCTCTCTCCTCGTTGCGTATCGATAGTTTGAAATCTGACGCACCCTTTACAACCAGTGGCGGTTCCTGTACTAACATCTCGATCAATCCCGCGGATAAAAATCTCAAGCTTTGCTGTATCAGTAATGTCACTGCTGTCATCAAGAGCCAGTGAAAAATATACGATTTTTCTTGCCTCTTTTTTTAACCTTCATCTTGAATATAATCAGAAATTTTCTAAATTCTTCTCTCGATACTTGGTCGAGACATTCGTAATTTTTCAAAACTAAAAACTTCTTATGGACAAATTATTTAAGCTATTTAAATCATTACTCTTTTCAGAAATTGTGTTCTTTTAAAAGGCTTTAGAGCACGAGATATTTCAAACCCCATTAGGTAGCTGATTTTCTTATATTAATCTCATCTTTCTCTTCCTGGCTATGATTTATGACATGTCAATTCCTGGTGTTTAACAGTTCGTTGGCACATAATATTGAATCAGTTTTTCTACAATATTATTATTAAATGAATAACTAATAAATAGGTACCTTCATCTAAGAATAAGAAGATTAAAATTGAGATAAAGCCTAATAATTTTATCCTTCTAGGGAGAAGATCTAAAAATATCAATATTCATGCACGTAAGAAGAATTATAGAAACAAATACTTAGTGGTCAGTAATAATAATAATAATAATAATAATAATAATAATAATAATAATAACAATAATAATAATACATTATTCAGCGTGGCAATTAATGTTTCTATAGACTTCTAATTGAACCGTTGAGCAAAGTAAACATAGGCTATTAAATTTTGTTCGACAGAACAACAGAGAACGTCTCCTTCTCATTCTTTACGAAACCACCTCTTACTACTTGTAGAGACAGAGTTTGTAGACCGACATCATACCGCTACTGCTTGCCTTCAGTACGTGAAGGAAACACACAGCAATGTACAGGAAACTCCTCGTACCCGTTTGAATGTCTGCGATTACACGATGTAACCACGACACCCACTTTGGTCACCGCTGCGCTAGAGAGATTCATGAGAAAATAAATAACATAATAATAAGTAAATAGATAACAAGAAGGAGGTCAAGAAAAAGAATATTCGAAAACAATATTTGATAAATTTATAAAATCTTGTGCTCTTCATTAAATGAAGTGGATGAATCTAAAGAGTGTACTAGAAGATGGTTCTTGATTCTTGTAGATTGAGTGATCTCTTCCTGAGACACTGTTAAGGTGTGAGAAGAATGTACAGTATTTTCCTGCCTACGGCTGAATTCTTATATACACTCAGGGACAAAAAAAACTGACACTTCTATATTTGCTTGTATTTTGTTGCCAATTATTTCAAAATGAAACAAAACCCATTTAAACAAAATAATGTTTCATTTAACACCTTATACGACAACATTTGAAAAAAAATCTCTGATGAGAAAATTTACAAAAAATTACAACGGGCTTATAACTATGGCATCGTTTGGTCTGTTTTTTCATTTTATGGTGCCTTAAACACGAAAAACTCTTTTTAGTAACGGGTATTACCCCCTCTGGCTTGAATAACTGCATCCATACGTCTTGGCATGCTCTCAATTTGGTTAGCAATGTCTTCTTGAGGAATAAGTTCCCATTCTTCGCCAAGTGCTCGCCTCAACTCTTGTAACGATTCTGGTCTCGGTCGTCTATTCTTAACACGCCGTCCCAGTATGTCACACACGTGTTCAATTGGGTTCATGTCTGGACTCCTTGCTGGCCAAGGAAGAACATGGATTCCCACTTCTTGGAGATAATCTTCGACCGCATGGGAATATGCGGCCGTGCATTATCATGCATTAAAACAAAATTATCGCTTACAAGTTGGCCAAATGGCACAACATGATCAGCCAAACATTCATTTGTATACCTATCAGCTGTTAGTCTTCCATTTTCAACAAAAACCAACTCTGTACGAGCATCCGTACACATTCCTGCCCAAACCATCACTCCACCACCTCCATACGGCACATTTTCGGAAATGCAACACTGTGAAAATCGTCCTCCCGTCCTTCTCCAAACTCTTTCACGTCCATCAGGTGAGCACAGATTGAAACGGGACTCATCGGTGAACAGAACACAGCTCCACTGTCCATTTCTCCAATCCCTGTGATCATTTGCAAAACGCAATCGTTCAACTCGATGCATCCTGAGAAGTCTGAGACCAGTTGCAGGTCTACTTGATATCAGTCCACTTGCTTTCAACCTCCTTCTAACTGTTTTGGCCGAAATTGGGCGTCCATGCATGTTAACAAATTGCTGGGCTACACTAGTAGCTGGCAGGTTGCGCTCCCTAAGAACTCTCAACACTATATACCTGTCTTCATTTGGATTTGTAGCTCTTGGACGACCCGAACCTGGTCTTCTGGTATATTCTAGGGTCTCTCTATACCATTTTATGGCATCATGGGTTGTGCTTCTAGCCATATTCATAACATTTACAATGTAACGTGCACTGCGTCCATCATCGTAAAGGGCTACAGCTCGAGCCACATCTTCAGGTCGCATCTTGTTTTAAGACAAATGTTACAACCCCACTTAAACTCAGAAAATGTAAAAATAAAGAAATAACGAATGATAACGATAATGAAGCACAAAATGGTTGAGACAAAATTGTTATAGCTGAGACTCCGAAAGCAAAATTGGAATATTTGGTTGTAATGGCTTGTTTATAAAACAAAAAACAATCAACAATGTATACATGTCTCCGTAACAACAGATGGCTACCATAATATTGTATGAAAAGATAATGTTTTGCAAAATACCAGCAAATATTAAAGTGTCCGGTTTTTTTGTCCCTGAATGTAGTATACCGGATGAATTTTCTCATCCTGGGGATTGAGAAGTTATGCAGTACCGGCGTTTAAAGACTATACCGTGAACACAGTCCCCTGCGTCGTGTAAATTTCGGCCGAATTGACTGCTATATACCGTTGTGAATTTCGGATAAACCTAGCTGTATTAACAATTCGTAGTATTTTGTTTTGAAAAGATTGCATTTTTCGAATTTTGTTTGCCGCTTTACCACCGCAAATTGGACATGCGTAAGTAATCAAAGCGCGGAGTAACGAAGTCTATAACAGAACTGTATTATTACTTCTTAAAGATGACTTTCTGCTGATAATAAAGGCTAAAGTTGTAAGAGTCTTTATTAGAAGTATGATTTAAAAATAGTAGTAGTGCTGGCAAATTTTGTCAGTATCACACGACATGAATTGGTAGTACAACAACTGTAGATTTTTCTTTGTTGTTTCTAGAAAAATAACACCAACTGCACAGTTAATAGAAGTAAATTCATGCAGTGTTGCAAAACGACAGCATGACTTTTTGCCTTCACAGCGATTTAAATTTCCCTTTCTAACCCATCTCCCGCTTACAGGACAAAATAAAAATTTCCCTGGCGCGATGCCAAGCTTGCGCCATACAGCCATATCCGTCTGTCAGTCAGATTTTCCGCAAAGAGTAAAAACACTCCGAACTGCTGTAAAACCAGTGATCAATCTAAACTGCCTTCTCTTTGCACTTTTTTACGTTTATATCATCATCATCATCATATTTACCGACAGTGACTTTGAGACACTAGCAACATTGTTTTCGTTTCGCGTTCATACCCATTTCGTCGTTTCGCATTCTTATTGTTGAAGTAGTGTTCTGTTCAGAGCCTAATAAACGACCAGAAGTGCATGTAACGTTGGTTTGTACAGGGTGTCCCATAAGTCTAGAACCATAGGCTAATGGCCGTGTGTACCATTCTCGATCATCTAGCCCGTTTACCAGCAATCACGGAAACATGGTTAATTCTTGACAGTGATCAAGTTTACAGATGCGGTGCACCGACATTTTCCCTCGATCAACTCAGTACCGTCAGCTGACGGTACGCTCGCTTGAGAAGAATCATCTGAGCGCTAGGTTACCGCGTATAAAACAGCGAACGAACGCACTCTGTCAATTATCGCTTCGTTTTTGTTTGTCGGACTGCTTTCACACATCCTCGCAGTTTTTAAATAACAAGTTTCAATAATCATGGAAGAAGAAAAGAAAAGAGCACCGAACTTCTCACAGTTCGAAGTGGGAATTCTTTTAGAACTCGTCAGCAATTATGCATCCATATTACAGAATAAAAGTATTGACGGAAGTTCTCTAAGAGAAAAGCAGGCCACCTGGTTGGATTTAACCTCACAATTCAACATGAGTTATACGTGTTTACATAATTCCACATAATTTGTAACGTAATTTATACAGTGGTTATTTCATATTATTGATAATAATTGGGAAAATTTCAGTATACGGATACCTCACTGACAATTATCTTGAAATAGGCTACTAAAAAGAGCAGATTTGTATGTGTTTGTCGAATGCTCACCATCTTGCTTACGAAAAGACACATTTCAGTGCCAATAATTTATTTGGGAAAATTTCAGTATACGGATACCTCGCTAACAATTATTTTAAAATTAAAAAAAAAAAAAAAATTCGTCTGTGTATGTCGAATACGCATCATCATGCATACGAAAAGGAAGTTTTTAGTGCCAATTTATTTTGTGTGCACAAGGTTGGAATTTTGGAGTAAGAGGGAAAGGAAAGTATCCTTGTTCTGAAATTTATCCATTTATTTTGTGTTCACAAGGTTGGAATTTTGGAGTAAGAGGGAAAGGAAGGTATCCGTGTAATTTCTCTTAATTCAAGCGTAAATAGCCTAATTGTCCAAAACGTCATGTAGGTCCTAATAGTTTCAAACGGCAAATCTATAGCTAATAAGTGATAATCTCGCATTCTACAAAATGGTCATTTAGTTTTATTATATTATTACCGGCATAGAATAACTACTTTATTATTATTATGTTAACAAAATTGGACAGTTAGGCCTAAATAATATTTTGTCCTCAAATAAATTCCCAAGTCCACACCTGTGGAGTAACGGTCAGCGCGTCTGGCTGCGAAACCAGGTGGCCCGGGTTCGATTCCTGGTCGGGGCAAGTTACCTGGTTGAGGTTTTTTTTCGGGGTTTTCCCTCAACCCAATACGAGCAAATGCTTGGTAACTTTAGGTGCTGGACCCCGGACTCATTTCACCGGCATTATCACCTTCATATCATTCAGACGCTAAATAACCGAGATGTTGATACAGCGTCGTAAAATAACCCAATAAAAAAAAGTAAATTCCCGATCTTCCAAAGCAGAAAAATATATAAAACATTAGTCTATTTTGATAAAAAAGAACATTTTTATTATTCATCTACAAACTTACTCTTTCTACAATAACACAAATTCTGTTATTTCCGCAGTGATTTGCGTGTTCAAGATACATCATTTCATCTTCAATTCCATCAAGTACGTCAAATCGTGCCGCCATTTTGGTTTTCTCGACTTCACCATGTTCAATTGAAGATAATCGGTCCCACACCCGTGATCAAATTTGATCATAATCAGCTCGCTTGTTTAACTTTGATCGAGATTGATACTCCGCAAATTGGCGTTGAAGATGGTCAAGAACCGACTTAACCATGGTCAAATTTTAATCGAGAATGGTGCACACGGGCATAAGTCTCTAAAATACGGTTTCTTCTTTTCATGTACTTTTTAAGACTGAGTGATGTTGTTCGGTAAAGAGGGTCGCATTCAAGTTATCCTGTTTGTTGGTAGGTGCAGTCACAGAAAATATGACCCTGGTATTTAATTGGTTGCACCCAGAATAAGCGTCGATTACACATAATTGCATAAGAAATCTCACTAAAACTTCGGAGACACGTGACAGACAAACTGCTCCATGGACCACCGAGAATGTTAACAGAAGATAAAGCAAGTATTTCCCATGTTACTGTGTGTAATCAACACTCGTTCGGCGTGTAGTTTATTAATTTGAAACTTCCCTGAGGTTTCAGCTACTAGTAAACAGAACCACTTGAATATCATTGCTCTTTACTTAACGACATAACTCTGGCTTCAGAAGTACCTATAAAGAAGCATTTCAGAGGTTTGGTCTATGGTTCAAGACTTATGTGATACCCTGTAGTCATCGTATTTCATTTTTATCTTTTGAATACTGATTAATTTATATTACACACAGCATTTCATAACTATTATTCTTTTGTATTCTTTATCTCCACACTACAGCTGAATTAATACGCTACATTCCATTCCAGAAAGTCTACACACACATTTTGAGGCCAGTTTTATCGCATCTATATTTAGTTATTTATTTACCAGAGCTTCCTCAAATTAGAGGCTGCCATTAGACAAAGCATACAAAACAATACAAGAACAAATAGATGATGAAAGATAACAGAGTAAGAAAAAAGGTAAACAAGTACACAAACAAACAAACAAACAAACAAACAATGGCAATTTACAGAATAGAAAAAAAAGTTACAAGTAAAGAAGCAATGAAAGCTAATAAGAAAAAGAAAAATGATAATGGTGCGTCAGTTTTTTTCAGTACATTGAATTAGAGTCCATGTAAGTGGTTTCGTAAAAGTTTGACTGACTCTCTAATTATGAGGAGGGCCAGTTCATTTAGAAACGATTTGTGCAGTCCTAGGGTCTTACAGAATTGAGAAGAGAAGTTAGATATCGTTCCTCTTGCTCCAAACATCAATCCCGTAACACTGATATCGTGAAGTTGGTATTTATCTTTATAATATACGGGCTGGAACGTAGATTTCTCGTTTCTCCTCATGTACGTCTTCAGGCTGTCCCTTATACGTTTAAAATCTGATGGTGGGGTCGATTATCATACCCTGAGACAGGGATTCGCTAATGGCGATTATGTCAATTCGTCTGTTACTGCCATTGTCGGCAGTTCCGTGGACTTCTTCATAGACGGTGTATTTTAGTTTTCTAATGGCCTCGGCTAATTTAGTTCTAATTGCATGGTACCTAAGCATACACAATGTTTCACCATAAGGGCAGGCTCCCAGGACATGTCCAAGGGTTTCTATCTCACTAAGGCATCGCCTGCAGTGGTTGTCCTGAGACCTACCGGGTATGGCTCTTACAGCGCTTACGTTGGCAGTCATCTTGATAGCCTCCTTCCAACTACGCTACATATTGAAATCAAGTAAATGGAAATCTACAGACGAAGAATCATTGTTAGTGGTGGGCAGAATCGAATAATTTTAAGAATCGAATAATCTGTTCTCGAATAATATTAAGAATCGAAAAATCTGTTCTCGAATAATATTAAGAATCGAATAATCTGTTCTCGAATAATTTTAAGAATCGAATAATCTGTTCCCGAATAATTTTAAGAATCGAATAATGTTCTCGAATAATTTTAAGAATCGAATAATCTGTTCTCAAATAATTTTAAGAATCGACTAATCTGTTCTCGAATAATGTTAAGAATCGAATAATCTGTTCTCAAAATAATATTAAGAATCGAATAATCTGTTCTCGAATAATTTTAAGAATCGAATAATCTGTTCTTGAATAATATTAAGAATTGAAAAATCTGTTCTCGAATAATATTAAAAATTGAAAAATCTGTTCTCGAATAATATTAAAAATCGAATAATCTGTTCTCGAATAATTTTAAGAATCGAATAATCTATTCTCGAATAATTTTAAGAATCGAATAATCTGTTCTCAAATAATTTTAAGAATCGACTAATCTGTTCTCGAATAATGTTAAAAATCGAATAATCTGTTCTCAAAATAATATTAAGAATCGAATAATCTGTTCTCGAATAATTTTAAGAATCGAATAATCTGTTCTCGAATAATATTAAGAATCGAATAATCTGTTCTCGAATAGTATTAAGAATCGAATAATCTGTTCTCGAATAATTGTAAGAATCGAATAATCTGTTCTTGAATAATTTTAAGAATCGAATAATCTGTTCTCGAATAATTTTAAGAATCGAATAATCTGTTCTTGAATAATTTTAAGAATCGAATAATCTGTTCTCGAATAATATTAAGAATCGAATAATCTGTTCTCGAATAGTATTAAGAATCGAATAATCTGTTCTCGAATAGTATTAAGAATCGAATAATCTGTTCTCGAATAATTGTAAGAATCGAATAATCTGTTCTTGAATAATATTAAGAATCGAATAATCTGTTCTCGAATAGTATTAAGAATCGAATAATCTGTTGTCGAATCATATTAAGAATCGAATAATATTAAGAATCGAATAATCTGTTCTCGAATGATATTAAGAATCGAATAATCTGTTCTCGAATAGTATTAAGAATCGAATAATCTGTTCTCGAATAATTGTAAGAATCGAATAATCTGTTCTCGAATAATTTTAAGAATCGAATAATCTGTTCTCGAATAATTTTAAGAATCGAATAATCTGTTCTCGAATAATTTTAAGAATCGAATAATCTGTTCTTGAATAATATTAAGAATCGAATAATCTGTTCTCGAATAGTATTAAGAATCGAATAATCTGTTCTCGAATAGTATTAAGAATCGAATAATCTGTTCTCGAATAATTGTAAGAATCGAATAATCTGTTCTTGAATAATATTAAGAATCGAATAATCTGTTCTCGAATAGTATTAAGAATCGAATAATCTGTTGTCGAATCATATTAAGAATCGAATAATATTAAGAATCGAATAATCTGTTCTCGAATGATATTAAGAATCGAATAATCTGTTCTCGAATAGTATTAAGAATCGAATAATCTGTTCTCGAATAATTGTAAGAATCGAAAAATCTGTTCTTGAGTAACATTAAGAATCGAAACATTTATTCGAATTAAAGTTCTCGAATACTCTTATCATTCATACTCACCTCGGTTGTTCTCGAGCAGTTATCCAACAGCCAGCATGACAGTGATAACGATAGCAGTAACAGCAGTGTATTGTGCAAGAGCAGGAGTTTGAACTTTTTATTATTCTAATCATGTGTTGCAGCTCTCTGCAACTTCCGATAAAGATGTATTCCTGCGTTCCGTAATTAGACGAGAGAGAGAAAGATGATGCAGAGAGAGACTGTCTGAAGAAAGTCTTTATTGCACGCAGCTATCTCATGGTTGTAGGCGAGGTTAGCCGAATGTATATTATTGACAAGCAATCGGTGTTCTCTAGAACTTCCTTCTCTATGCTGTTTCTTTCTGTTCTCTGAGCAAAGTATTCGAATATTTGTTCACGATTCGAGATATATCTCGAGAACTTACAAGAATCGAATAATTCGTATTTTTAATTCGAATACTCCCAACACTGATCAATGTATCTAACGTGACTTTGGGTTGGAGCGGGTGACGTCATCTAGAGGTACAAGGGAGGGGAAATTTGAGGCACGAATTTACGGTCGAGCGACAGTCAACTGTCAATTTGACGATATGTATGAAATGAAGAACAAATTGTTGTATACACCTCAAGTCTGATTAGTGAAATACGTTACTAGTCAGAGATGTATGCAATGGACGTGGAAAGGAACAGGCCAAACTACCCCATTATCTCCTGGCTCAGTTGCCTCATGAGTGGTGCCTTATTTGTGTCACTTATGAGGTTCCAACCAATCTTCGGACTGTTGACTAGACATACATTTTTAATATTAGTTTCAAGTTTTAGTGCCTATTTTGTATGTTTTGCTGATATAGCGTTGTTAGCAGAAGAGATGATACTAAAGCTGCGGTTTGTTTATGGCATTCGTCGCCGGGCGCACATCGCTGGCGATTGTCGACTGGAGTTGCTAGCAGTTAAAATGAATGCGCACGGTTTCTTTACAGCGATGATCGCCAGCGTAGATCGTTGGACGCGACGCAAATCGCTGGAGGTTGCTTCTGAAGCAAATTCAGGTCACACATCGCCGCATTCATGTTCAATAATCGATATTTAGAGAAGGCCATGTAGAAATATTGAATCGAGTTATAGCAGCAAAACAAATGAAAACTGACAGCGATGTACGCTGATATAGAAACCACTTCCTGACGATCATCGCCGTAACAAACCGTAGCTTAAGGGATATGCTACTGGAGCTAAATGCCAGCTGTGAGCAGTAATGGAATGAAGATAAATGCCAACAAGACGAAGACCATGGTCATAGGAAGAAAAGTAAAGAAGGTAAACTTGCGAATTCTAAATGAGGCAGTAGAGCAAGTAGACAGCTTCAAATACTTGGGGTGTACTATAAAGGTACGGTTTGTTTATATGGCGATCATCGCCGGGCGCACATCGCCAGCGATTGTCGCCGGAGTTGCAAGCAGTTGAAATGAATGCGCACGGTTTCTTTACAGCGAAGATCGCCAG
This sequence comes from Periplaneta americana, assembly GCF_040183065.1. Lineage (NCBI taxonomy): Eukaryota > Metazoa > Arthropoda > Insecta > Blattodea > Blattidae > Periplaneta > Periplaneta americana. The sequence continues at coordinate 174,154,937 of NC_091128.1, forward strand.
CGCAGTTCGTTGGACGCGACGCAGATCGCTGGAGGTTGCTTCTGAAGCAAATTCAGAACGCATATCGCCGCATTCGTGTTCAATAATCGATATTTAGACAAGGTCATGTTGTAATATCGAATATCTAATCTGTACACGTTAACCACGTCTGTACGTTTTGGCTGCAAAACAAATCAAGACGTTTTGTAATCTTTCGCGGTCTGAAGACGAAATTATTATTGAATATGTGTCACAACATAATGCTCTTTTTAATATGAGCACGTGAATTAATAAACAAATTAAACAATAAACCCTTACATTACATATTACATTTTTACCACGCCCGAGCCCCAGAGAATTTCGTTCAGTGTTGGGTAAGGGGGAAATTCTCTCTTCTGTAAGTTTTCTGTGACTAGGCCTACCTAAGTACTTACGCGGTATTCTGAAATATAAAGTTTTTTTTTCTAGACATGTAGTTGATCGTATATACCTAACCTATCACATGTTCGTACATGTAAAGCGTATAAGCGGATTAAGAAGGGAACTACCTCAGCGCTAGTTTAGCCAATTTTTTTTTGTTTTTTTAATTATTGTTTGGAATACACCATGTAATGTAATACAGTATAATAATAATAATAATAATAATAATAATAATAATAATAATAATAATAATAATAATAATAATAATAATAATAATAATAATAATCAGTTCATAAGCTGAGTTACTGCCGATCTTTCAACTGGAGTTACGGGCGTCTTGACAAAATTTTTAGGTAATTTAACATTGTCATTTTCAATTAAACTCAAAACATAATCAAACTGGTCAGGTGAGAGTCTGAAATATTCCTTAAATTTTGTAGCGTTTTTATAAAGATGTCTCATTATGAATGTATGTATGTATGTATGTATTTATTCACACTGCAATGGGTATATACCCGGTGGCAGTGGTAACTAATTACACTCAATAATGACAATAATAAAATTATTAATTAAAAATACAATTAATGATAATACTAATAATTAATACTAATAATAATAATAATAATAATAACAACAACAGAGAATATACTAAATTAAATGAAACGATCACTTAAAATAACATTTGAAATATTCTAATTTGTATCTTAAAACTAAGATCGAACTAAAACCCACGAGTATATGTTCATATCTGCACAAGTACCTTTCAACATTACACTCATTTCGCTGTCAACTCACTCACTGCACTGGAACTACGACACATTTCACTGATTCTATCCTGATTTCACTAACACTTCAAAAACATTTCACTGTTCAAATACTTTGCACTGCCACTATAAACTATAAAGCTTCACTGACAGGAACACGTTTCACTTACACAGCACACTTCACTAACACGACATACTTCTCCACTGATACAACACACTTCACTGACACAACATAATTCTTCACTGATACAACACACTTCACTGACACAACATAATTCTTCACTGATACAACACTTCAATAACAACATATCATTTACACCCTTTAAGTACTGTGTTTAAGAATGTGTTAAAACAGAATTCTGTAAATCTATTCCTGAATATTTCATTAGTCTGTAGCTTGTTCCTTTTATAATACGCATGTTCGATAGTGATATCGCCATCTCCCTCTTCTAGAATAAATAGCTACTTCATTATCTTGGATTTATTCGTTATAATTTTTAGGTTATGTCCGTGACCTACATTAATTTACTTGTAGTAGATGAAGGAATAAACAAATGAGAATCTACAGCGATGTGCGTCAATAAAGAAACCACTTCTCGGCGATCATCGCCAGCGTTTATAATCGCCGGTGATGTGCGTCCGACGATGATCGCCATAAACAAACTGTACCTTAAGCAGTAACATGAGCTGCTGCCAGGAAGTCAAAAGGAGGATAGCAATGGCCAAGGGAGCTTTTAATAGAAAAAGGAGCATCTTATGGGGACCTCTGGAGAAAGAACTAAGGAAGAGACTAGTGAAATGCTTTGTGTGGAGTCTAGTATTGTATGGGGCAGAAACATGGACATTATGACGAAGTGAAGAGAAGCGAATAGAAGCATTAGAAATGTGGATTTGGAGAAGAATAGAACACGTGAAGTGGAAAGACAGAATAAGAAACGAAGCTGTGTTGGAAAGAGTAGATGAAGAAAGAATGATGCTGAAACTGATCAGGAAGAGAGAAAGGAATTGGCTGGGTCATTGACTGAGAAGAAACTGCCTACTGAAAGATGTACTGGAAGGAATGGTGAAAGGTAGAAGAGTTCGGGGCAGAAGAAGATATCAGATGATAGAAGACATTAAGATATATGGATCATATTTATTACAGAAGAAAATCATTAAAATATGTCTTCATAAACCTATTGATTTCCCACCTCAAAAATTATTTTTAGACTTTAATGTTCTTAAAATAAGACAAATTTATTATATTGTATTAATAAAATTCATACATAAAAATCGAAATAATTTTGAATTGTATTTCCATAGTTATGAAACGAGAGGTATGAACTCTTTAAGATTGTTTGAACCAAAATGCAACACTGCTACAGTATTTAATCATAGTAGTAATTTAAGCTCAAGAATGTATAACAAATTTATATTTAAATATCCCGATCTTGTCAATTCTAATAGTTCTAGTATTCAATTTAAAAGATTATGTATGGATTTTATAAAAATTGAAAAATTGTAAATTTAAATTTATATATTCTTATTACGTAATAGATATAAGACAAATTGTATTATATACTTCTTAATTTCAATTCAAGAATCCGCCCCTGAGCACGAGTTCTATTCTTTTAGGGGCGAGCTAAAGTTTCTGTGTATACAGTATATTATATTTTATGTTAAAAATATTAGCAAAATAAATAAATATGAGGAGACAAAGAGGAAGGCAGAAAATATGAAGAACTGGAGAAAGCTGGGTTTGTAGTGAAAGACCTGCCCTTGGGCAGAACACTATGAATGAATGAAATACGTTTTTGCTTACCTATTTGTAACGTTTTAAATGCCTACATGTCCGAACACTAGTTACAAATCAGGTGACCAATGAATGACTGAAGGATGAACGTATTAAAAGGAAATGGGAGAGCAAACAATTAAAAGGTACAGGATCGCGTCCTTGCAAGGAAATTTGGGGCTGTGGGACAGAATCTTTGTGATCTCCAAGCCGGTTGGACACTTGTCTCATTCCACCTTCATTTCATTCAACATAAATACGACTCCGCCATCACCTAGATTCGAACCCGCGTCCGCAGTCATCGTAACCCAGTTGAAGTAATAGGATCACAGGTTTCCTTGTAACGGCTCACAATCTTACAGACACATAGACAGTACGTCAGAATCTTTTTTCGGCATTAGAGCGATACAAAACGTGCATTCTATTTTTTCTTTCGTTGTTGGTAACTCTATAGCATCTATTAGATGCTTTATGGTTGTGCTAACAGATGGAGTTACTTGTCAACAATGTGACGCTGAAACGTGTGTTCAGGTTACTGCCCAGCGACAGTCCTGATGTATTTTTATATTTGTGATGATTGGTTAATTAATATTAACCCGGCACACCCACATTCATACAAATTTCCAGACTCTAGACACCCAAGACAAGAAAAATTCACCGAGAGCCGAGCCCGGGAATCGAACCGGGGACCTCCTGATCTGGAAGCCAGCATGCTGACCAACAGACCATGGAGGCAGTCTTACATTCTATTTTAAACAGATTTTTGCTGCACCTTCCATCATCCTTATGAGAAAAGAAATGCGAGATCCAGTTGCCATGACGACCGTGAAACAAGATGAGGGAATTTAATCCCGCATTATACCGTTAAATCCTGGGATCAAACACGCGACCCAAGACCGGGTGTGCGTGATTATTGATTCACGAGGGAAACTTGTTGCTCCTGCACGCCTTGACCATGGCGGGCTGATGACAATGCATCCCTCCAGCTGAGGAATGGGTCACGACCTCCACGCACTGCTTCACCAGGCGACGTGATTGTGCTGATTCAGTGATCGTGTGAAATGCTGCCCAGAGCCGTGTTATCGATGCACTCCAAGCGCTCTCACGGTTGCCATGGTTATGTAGTACTGCATCGATCTGATTGGGGGAATCCCGGAAGAGACCCAGTGAGCCTGCCGACCTTGCCAGACACGGAGCGCCCTCCATCAGTCACTACGTGAATTGTAAACAAATTAGGTGACGTAACGTTCGTAAACAAATTAAGCACCTTGTATTCGTTTTTGGACGACCTACTTGGTCATAGGCCTACCTACCTGCATTGATGATGGAACATGCGTGTAGATCCGAAAAGTTAGAAATACTGGGTTCCAGGACACGGTGGAATATCTTAAAAAAAAAAAATTCTGATCAAATTAAACACTTAATTATAAAGCCCAATGTCTGGTAAAATTTCACACAAGTTAGGTAAGCAGTGACTAGAAGCTCAAGACTTTGGACAGGAGGGGACGGTGAATCTACTCCCCTACACATTGTGGAATCCTTTACCTTTACACTGACACATCAGAAGAATAACACGCAATCTAACGTCAGCACATGTTGTTTACATTATTGTAATTTTATTTACAACTAGCCGTACCCGTGCGCTCCGCTGCAATTGTTAGAAATAAATATAAAGTAATTACATAATTAAAATAGGACGTTTGATCCAGGGAACATTCGTGTTTGATAGAAGGATAAATCGTTTAATATGTTACTTAATTTAAATTGTATTTAAATAATTAAAATGCGATCATTTTCGTTCAGAGAGCAATCATTTGGTGCAATGACAATTCCTTTAACATGTTTCTTAATTTTTCTTAGATGCAAATGATTAAAATATGATCATTTCGTTCAGAGAACATCCGTTTTTGGTGCAAGGACAATTCGTTTAACATTTTTCTAAATTAGTCTTGGATGCCTCCTTTAATAATAATTTTTATGTTAACCTTACTGTGCATTTTTTTTGTTTCTTTGTTAAGTTTATTTCATTCACGTCTTAACATCTGTGGTTTTTATTGGGTTATTTTACGACGCTGTATCAACATCTAGGTTATTTAGCGTCTGGATGAAATGAAGGTGATAATGCCGGTGAAATGAGTCCGGGGTCCAGCGCCGAAAGTTACCCAGCATTTGCTCGTATTGGGTTGAGGGAAAACCCCGGAAAAAACCTCAACCAGGTAACTTGTCCCGACCGGGATTCGAATCCGGGCCACCTGGTTTCTCGGTCAGACGCACTGACCGTTACTCCACAGGTGTGGACGAACATCTGTGGTCATGTCGCGTGTTTAGAATGTGTGGGTATATCAGCAGGCCGTTTTTACTCTTGTTGAGTTCCTAATTCTAGTGTGTGTTGTAAATGGCTTGTGTTCATATAACTGATTATAGACTTTGATTAATGTTTTTGGTATTGGTAATTGAGGCGGTGATGAATCATGGCATGTATCTTTCCAATCCGGCATTTGCCTTTATGACTAAGGGAAATCATGAAAAACCCCAGTCAGATTGGTTGGGCACGGGGCTTGAACCCGGGACCTCCCGAATGCGTGTCTCAAACGCTACCGTCTGAGTCAACTCACTCGGTTGTATATCATTGTTTATGCAAATAAAAAAATGAGGTACCCTACATAAATATTATTTTAAGAAACATAGGAAACGAATATGGGTAAATTATGAGCGCAGGAACGCCTTTCGTGACACCTTTTAAAATAACTCAGCTCCAGTGAGTTCTATGGTAAAATGCTTATTTATTATGGGCTGTATTTTTGGTCCAGTAAAAATACTCATCTTTACGACAAACTCTTAACTATTATGTTCTGTGAACAAAAAGAAACTTTAAGTGTATAACATTAGAGTATTTTATGTGGACCAAATAAAGTTTCATTAATCAAGTTATACAATATTTCGACAGAAAATCAAGTTTTATGTGCGTAAAGATCTATTTTAATCTTACCACAGTCCTCATATGTAGCATTACATCAATTTAGAGAAACTACAAATTTCCAAATCGGTTAATTAGCTTCTGAGATTAGTCTATTTCATACAAACACACAAACATTCTCTCGTTTTTCCTGCAATAACTCCTATGTCACATATTTATCGATTTTCAGATTTTTGCTCTATTAAATAACTGAAATAGTGATACAGCAAATAATAAAATCTTCTTTATCTAATTATATTTCTTTCTCTCGAAAATGTAAGAATTCACTATCTCCTATGTACCACTGCTATAGAATGAATAAATGTGTTTTTTATTTATACTCAAAAATGTTATATTTTGCACAAAGGAGTTATTGCAGGAACAACGACGCCATAATCTGAGACGGCGGTGAAAATGTATTGTAGGTCTTGTATATCCTTAAATGTCAGTGCATAGAATAAAGCTTATCGGAAATCATTTTTAAAGAAACTTTTGTTGTGTAAAATTTTTTCACAAAAATCAATACTAAGCGAGATATTTCGATTTATTTAATTCAAGCCTCCTTATAACCCCCCTTTTTAAATAAAGTATTTTGAATGCCATATAGCCTAAAATCTAAGTTACAACGAACTTAATTTATATTCCAATTTTCATCGAAATCGATTCAGCTATTATCGCGTAAAATGGTAGCAAACATCCATACAGACATACAAACAAAAATTTCAAAAAAGCTATTTTCAGTCTCAAGATGAATAATAATAACACATATTAGCACCAATTATTTTTGGAAAAGCGAAAATTACCAGAAAAATTTCGGTTACAGATTTGTTGTTGGTATAGATATAAAATAGTTAAGTATGTAGTTATATTGTTCTAAAATGACCTGATAGGTTTTACTGATGAAGAAATTTTCAAGCAATAAGAAATATTTGGTAAATATCCATAAGCGATATCTGACGTCATATGGTGAAAGATTTCGTGATTTCGGATCGGGACCGAAACACCATATTACATTTTATCAAATTCTATTATATTCACGAAGTCCTCTACGATGTTCAGTAAGAGGTCTCCATTATTATCAGAAAAATTTGACTCCTCACGTTTTTAGTTCGGTTCATTTCTTTCACTTTATTCTGCAGTTTATACAGATGAAATCCGTTTGTTTTACTTATAAAAAAACAAGAAAACGACAAAGCATTCATTTGTTTTCTTAATCAGCGCCCACTTGATGCGTTCGTTTCTCCCCTCTTAAAGAGCATGAAATTGGCTGTGGTTGCTAAGTAGCGCTCATGCCAAATGCATTTCTTTCTCAAATCAGCAATCAGTAATTCGAGACAAGCTGATAGCAAATTCACTTCCCTGCAACGCAATGAACAATGAAATAAATCAAACACCAGCTGATTGGTGATCAGGAACTGATTTGACTTGCATTTCTGCAATCGGGCCTAACTGCGGTGTTTATGGTAACATTTAGATTTTTATTTTAAAATGCTATAGATCTATGCCTCCTGGATTATGCTGAGTATTTTAACATACAGAAATAGACTTTTTATGGAAAATAATGTTTTTAGATACAAGTCCAGTTGACATGGAATGACCCATGTATCATCTTAAGCACAAAAAATTGTCCATACCATCACCTCTTAACGCATGACCTCCTGAAACACCCTGTGTAATTAATAAATTTCGGATTTTAGGTAAAAACCTATCTTAATTCTTAAAAGATAAGTTCATAAAAACTTGCAAGTACACGTTTCATATAAAACTATGCCTAAAATTGGTATTTTAATAGCACCTAAAAATGCCTGTTTTGACGGCAATGCCTATTTTGACCTATTAAGTATGTTTTGTCTCAAATACATCAGAATACCCATTCTTATTTCGAAAATTTGTATTTTAATTTCCAAATGTGTTCCTGGTTCTGTTGGAAATAAAGTACGGGATAAACTGGAACAAGTTCTGCACAGAAATGTAGGACTGAAGACCTGCGTACTGTTCAGATATCCTAGCAGGGAAGAACACGGATTTATAATGTAACATTCCTGTCCATCTAGTGTCAAAATTGAAATACGCTACTGTTACTTCAGTGGATGTGGAGCGTTCATTTTCAGCATGCAAATTTGTGTTGAGTGACAGACGACATTGCTTTTTAATTGAAAATTTAGAAAAAGTATTAGTAATTTATTGAGAAGCTAATTGTGGACATTAACAGACAAGACTTGGTAAAAATTTATTATATTAGACTTATTTGTGTGCTGAATTTATGTCTAAAACTTATTTTTCACATTTAATTGTTTAGTTTTGTGTATAACTAGTTAGATATTTGTTGTTCTTGTACTTTTAGTAGTAGTGGTGGTAACGGTGTATAAGCATTTAAAATTATTAAATTCTAGAAATGAATTCCTGATGATTTGAAACATGTTTTTAAAGAAAACTTTATTTTTTTTTAGAGCCAATTTTAAATTCTTTAGAGACTATTTCCTACACTTTTAAGCTATTTCAGGCACCTAAAATTACGTTTGTGCGAGATCGTGCGTATTTGCTTGGTTTCCGCACAAAACCAATCCGCGGAAAGTATAAAATTCCACATTCAGTATTCCCAACCTAACACACATAACAATTCCCCTCTTCTTACCGCCTAAGTGACATATTGATTTTACTGCTTTAGGCTTTTAACATATTATTTTTAGAGACGTTCAATATAGTAATAATTATAAATTGGAAACTTACCACAGCAATTTCACCTAAATTGCACTGTTAATTATTGTTTTCAAATATTTGCAAAAATTAAGTAAACTCTACAAATTCACTAAAGTTACTGCATTCGTAATGCAAGTAACATTAAGGAAGCAGTGAAAAAATCAACACGATTCCAGACTCATCATAGACTGGGAAAAAAAAAAGACAGACGTATATCACGGCCTGCTGGAGTATAGTAAACACAGAAAACATTTTAAAGCAACAATGTTGAAGACAGATATTTTTGTTTTGCAAATTTGCCGTAATTGAACAGAAACCAAGATGGAGATTTCATTGCAACTAATTAGAAATTCCTCTTTCTGGTATGTAATAAACGATCTTCGCACAAAATAATGTACGATAGACGAGCGGTATGTTTTCTTTCGATTCTCGGAAATTAAAAAAGCTCAACTAAGTTTCGCTTTTTCAAACTTTTCCTCGAACATGAAAACTTCAACATACCGCTCTTGTAGCGCATATTACTATTTAACTACCTAAAGATCCGTACCCTAGTAATAAACGTGATCCTCGCTAATATTATTCATGGGTGGACGGACGCGCTCAAAGAGCTGCTGGCGCTGTTGCAGGCTGTTCGAGGAGCACCAGGAGCTGCTGCAGCTGTTCGACAAGTTCCGGGAACTGCGCACGCGTGAGCAGCAGGCGGGCAGCATGGAGTTGGCGGAGCACGCCACCACCGTGATGGCCACGCTGGACGAGGGCATCAAGGGCCTCGACAACCTGGACTCCTTCTTCGACTACCTGACGCAAGTCGGCGCGTCGCACCACCGCATTCCGGGCTTCAAACCCGAGTACTTCTGGGTGAGCATAAGGATTAGACTCTAATTATTGTCGTACCATCGGATCTATGCCCCTTCAGCGCTGTTGTTCTTGGAAAAGTTAACGCCTCTACTCACGCTATTCCACCCGTTTCTCTCCCACTACCTCAAACAGCAGGCCACGAACCTTCCCGAATAGGGATGTTGCCAAACTTCCAGCAAACAGTGTCATGTCTCTTGAATATTGCTTATAATACTGTAAGGTTAATTATTACTTATTCATAATTTAATTTAAGTACTGTCTTCGCGCTACGAGTTGGCGCGGGGAGTAGATAGGCGGGACGGGGGAACTTCACGCTACACTCTGACCTGAAAACTTCGTCCACTTACTTGGCTACACGGGGACGGAGTCAGACATAAAAGATTCCGCATCTTCGGTGCTGTCGCTATGACTATCATTATCACATTTTTCAAAATTTCTGGAGTATGATCTGTCCACGATAATCGTCTGTTTATGTCCCAGCCGTGTATATTAATTCGAATCTCTCAACAAAGCCATTAGCCCCACCGCCCCCATCCTGATGGACAACAATGAGTGTTCTGGACACATTTACGGTAGTCAAAACTCCCGTAACATTTTTATCCTGCCAGCACTTGGGAAACGTTAAATTGGTAGGCCTATCTATCCGCATTTCGTCCAGATACAAAATCGGTTTTTCCACTTTCCTATGCTTTCTTATTTGCTGTAGATATCTTCACGTATTCTAATTTACAGTGTTTTCCTCAATTTTTTTTTTTTGCTGCATACTTCTTCCACCTGAAATCCTTTTTCTTCAGTATTTGTCTTAATGTTGTCTTTCATTTCAAATCAATTTTCTCTTGTAAAAGGGTAGACGTTTGTTGCAGCTTGGAACTATTTTTTTTACTTGTTATTTAACGACATTGTAATAACTACTAGCTTCTTCAGTGTCGATTGAATTGATGATGGCGAGATAGTATTTGGCGAAATGAAACCAAGGATTCGCCATAGATTACCTGACATTCGCCTACCGCTTGGGAAAACCTCGGAAAAAAACCAACCAGGTAGTCAGCGCAAACGGGAATCGAGCTCACTCCCGAGCACAACTGGAGATCAGCAGGCAAACGCGCTACCTCCTCAGCTACGACGGTGGCCCTCTTTCTTTTTCAAATAAAAATTCTCAATTATATCTTTTTTGTCAATCTCCCGTCGAAGTCATCTACATTTGCGTTTCGGTAGTCTGGACGTTTACATTTTTTTTTTCTCCTTCAGGTGTCGACAACGCACTTTCTTCTGCGCAGTCTTTCATTTCATTCCTTATACGCTGTATTGTTCTTGTGGATAGATTAGGGTACTTTCCTACCTTTGCTGTAGGTTTCGTAAGAGGAATGCAAAGGCACTGTTGTTATTTTTCTTCATCACAGAATTATTTTGCACTTCTAATAATATTCCTTTTTTCGCTATAGATTGTCAATCCTTGTTTCCTCTTTGTCGACATATTTACAATAAACAAAAAACTGCTATGAACCTAAATAACAGTATACAATAACATAAATTCTATTAACTATATTATTATCAACACTATTAACACGAAAAGCAAAGGATAACTAAAGCAATACAAGATTTGTAGTATACTGAAAACAATTGTCTTGTTGAAACTAATAAAACACTACAGTAAAAACCCCACTATTATTTCACAAAGTCGCAAAGACTCATAGACACGTGAGTAGATGTTTGTGGAACAGGAATATTGCAGTGAACAGCACGGTGCGCATGCGCGACGGTTTCCCCTCCGCCCCGTCTAAGTACTTCAGCCGCCTTCTCCTGGCGTGACAACAGTAGGTCTAATGACGCTGATTGACTTATGCAAAATGCTATTACTTGCGTAATAATATTTCTTTCACCACTCCGTGCTACAGTATTCATGTTGAGTTGACAACACTGGACTGCAAGTGCAAATAAACTGTCCCGCAAGAAGGCTTAAAATTGTGAGTAGTGGGGGAGAGAAAGAGAGAGGGATAGAAAAGAGAGAAATAGGAATACAGGGGGAGAAATGAATTGCCGAGGCTGAAAAGGAATTAGGGTTCAGTTCGCATATCTTACGGGGGCACAGATCCGATGGTCGGACTGTAACTGACAATACTAACTCTTCTTGATCTTAGCAAAGCTTTCAACCCTAAATTTTGACCTGCTCATCCATAAATTTATAAATCTGTATTTGAGCGTATTCCGAATCTCAGCGCTGAGCAATCTGATGGTATCACGGTGTTCCGAATTTCACCGATGACGTCACTGATGCTTCACCGGTGTCGTACCGGTTCCATCAGCTTGCAGAGGTGGTGGCAGTCTCCATCAGCCGCCATCAGTGGATCTGATTGGTATATGCATGGAAATATCATATGTACTTCGGTACATTAAAATAATACATATGATATGCGAAAGACGGCGCTTATTCCGTCGGATCCCGGCCAACTAGTCACTCATAACGAGTGCACCTCAGCACATGTGTGGACTTCATAGACACCTATGACGTAGTGCAGAGGGCGGCCACTAGAGGGAACCCAAGAGTTGGAACTTAATCTGAGACGATTCTGTCGGACGCCGGGGTGGGTATCCGGTATGGCTTAGTGGATAAAGCATCAGCACGTAGAGCTGAAAACCCGGATTCAAATCCCTGCGCCGGAGAGAATTTTTCTCCGTTCCATTACTCTTTCATCGTATGATTGGTTCTCGTATAGGGCGGGAATTAGCAGACGAATAACATCGTGCACTGTTGTGTCATGGCGGTGTGTTCTGCTTTGGTTCTGCTGTAGGGTAAACAAGGGTGAAACGGGTCACCAGATGAATCGGGTCAGTTTTGAAAACACCGGTCTGTAAGCCAAAGAACAAAGAATAGTGGATTGTGCGCTAGCTAGCGTTGAAGTTGGGAACTTCTTCAATGCAAAAAGGCGGGAAAGCAATATAACGGCATTGTTTTCAGTACGGTGTTTGAAGTAGAAAATTGTTATTGTAACGATAAGTAGCAATATTTTATTTAATTTCTTGAATTGTAGTGTTTATTTAATCTGCGTTTTACCAGTTATTATTGTGATACTTATATGATTTTTTAATTCAGTTGAAAGTGGACTCTTAAAGGACAGATTACCCATATGTTGAGCTTCTAAGACCAATCATTATAGCAAACCTTGCGATGCAAAATATTACTGCTCTTTGGGTGATTCGGGTCACTATTTTAAGGGTGAAAAGGGTCCGAATATTTTTAACTGATTTCATTGAAATAGGGTTTATATTTGTCCTAAATGAGGAAATACAGAAGGAAGACGCAGTCTTCATGATTGGAGGAGTATATGGAGAGGGCAATAAAAGCTTATCGTGAAGTACGAAGCCAGCGCCACGCTGCGGCGCTCTTCAATGTACCACATTACTGCCTACAAAGACGTCTGCAAAATGAGGTCAACTAACAGTTGAAGAATAGGGGAGGATAAACCGTCTTCTCAGTTGACCAATAGAAGCAATTTGCAAAGAGAATACTTAGGCCTAAACTTTCAGCTTGTGGGTTTGAACTGAATGTTCGATGTTCGAAAAGGTGCTCATAATCATCATCATCGTCAGAAGATGAATCATGAGATGAATATGACACTGCATGTGGTTTTCGCTATATTAAATAGAGTGATACTGTTTCTTTAAAGCTCGGAAACTGTGTACAATGCATGGGAAAGGGGAATGAGTGATACTATGAAAATTGTGTTGGAGCTGAGAGTAAGAAGAGATTTATTTGTGGAAGATGTTCATTGAATAATTAAAATAGGTCATTTGTTGCTTGTGATGAAGAATTAGTATTAAATATACAAAGTGAGCCATAAGTATGTTTGAAAAATTTGTGAGCGTGCTCCTGGATAAAAAAATAAGAACAATTTCTTATATTAAATTTTTTTGGAAATAGTGAATTTCGTTTTCATAAGCATCTTATCATATTATTGTGCTGTTTTTGTTTTGATTTTGTACCAGTGTTTGTTTACAAACAACATAGTAACAAGACAATAGTACATTGTTTTTTGTTTTGATTGGACGCGGTTGTCCAGTGCCTTGGCCACCCAGATCACCCGACTTCACCCGATTAGATTTTTACCTTTGGGGGTCACTTGAAGGTGTCGTCTATTCAACACCAGTGAATAATGCAGAGGAGCTATTGCAACGTGTTGAAAATGCATGCCAATTGATCAGTGATGACAACATGGTGTTTGAACAAACTCGCCAGTCGTGTGTACGTCGTGCTCAGGCATGTGAAACAATGGAGGGGGACACACTGAGCGCCTTTTGTAAACGTTAAATGACAAGTTTCTCAACATGTACTTGTGACACAAGGAAAAAAGAACAAAAAGAAAGTATGACCATTTCTCTAATAAATAAGCATTTTCCGTCAAAGTTTCATGTAAGGAATTGTTCTTATTTTTTTATCCAGGAGCACGCTCAAACATACTTATGACTCACTCTGTATAATTTTTCTGGATCTGAATCTTCATATATATACAAGTATACGAATAAAAATGAAAAGTAAGAATGTTTCCATTCGCCCTTCTTGATGGCCCTATTCACCTTGGCTGCTTAGGGTGAAAAGGGTCATGCGGTACTTTAATTTCTAAATATGCAATTGTTGCAGAGTTAATTCTAATATAGACATTTAAACGTGTAGCTAAAACTTCAATCTTTCTGACGAAGTATCACACTTTAGGTTTAATGTAAAGTTATGTGAGTTATTAGAGTAAATATGAATTTTGACCCTATTCACCCTTGCTTACCCTATTGTTTGTAATGAGCACAACGTAAAAACAATATGTTAATGGCTTATGAGCGAACATGTCAACGGACCAGTTATTACTACCGGTTCAAGAAATAAATTGTTTATGCGATGCAAGTGGATTTCGCAGAGAACTATTCTTGCAACTATCAAGACGAGAATACAATCTGCACAATGGTCGAATCCCAAAATAGCTCTGTTTACTGCTATGGTATGGTATGGAAAAGATACATGGAACAGTTATGTAGTAGTTTCTGACAACATATCACATTATAGATATTGCGTTGACACGTTTCTGCAAGCTATATTGAGCAACCATGGCGAAAAGAATCCTCTGTTCAAATATCTGCGTGTATTATCAGTTGGAATCCCAGGTGGTGACAGGATTTTTTCTCGTTGCCAAACTTTCAGAACGGCCCCGAGGTTCACTCAGCCTCCTATAAAATTGAGTACCGGGTCTTTCCCGGGGGTAAAAGGCGGTCAGAGCGTGGTGCCGACCACACCACCTCATTCTAGTGCCGAGGTCATGGAAAGCATGGGGCTCTACCTCCATGCCCCCCAAGTGCCTTCATGGCATGTTACGGGGATACCTTTACCTTTACCTTTTATTATCAGTTGGAACTGCATCGCAGTTCTAACATAAATACAATTTTGCCTATATTACTCCTTTGAAAGATGATTTCAATCTGAAAAGTCTCAAATGGACATTTTTTTTGCATCATCTCACGGGAAAGGTGTTGCAGATGGTATTGGAGCAGTGGCAAAGCTCCATGTTTGGAACAACGTACGCTCGCAGAAAACATTGGTTCGTAATGCTACTTCCATGAATTCTGCAAAAATCTCACTATGTCTGTGCCATTAACTAAAACTGAATCTTATAAGACGAACCTTGATCAAAAGTAGGAAACCATAACTACAGTTAAAGGTGCACAAAAAATTCACCAGGTGACTTCTCTTTCCCCTTATTTTATTGGCTTTAAATACCATTCAGTGGACTCAGAAATTAATCTGAAGGTTGTAAATATGAGAATCTTAAAATATTGAAAGGAATAAGGGAAGAACAGAATGTATCATTTCAAGTTTGGTCACATTGATTTAAGTTCAAAATTGTTTATAACTATTTTGGTTAATTATTGTCTTTCTTGCACATAATAAATTTTCTGCAATTCCAAAGGCTGATTTAAAGATTTACTAAAGTTTAGTTTCAACACGAACATTATTTACTGCATTTGTTTTCGGGTATTAATATTTGTCCTGATACTAACGTCCAGATACTAACAAGCGGAACTTTGTAGCTATTAATATTTCACAATAATGCAGTTATTGGAAGATAAAATAAATATGCTTAATTATAAAACAGATGTTGAATAAGTGTTCCCTGATAATGAAAACATTAATAAATCATTACAATGAGGAGAGATTTCACCGTAATTTATGTACCGCTTTATCCTACCAACTTCCGTGTCCAGATACTAACGGAAGATACATGTGTGTTTTATTCAATATTACAAGTGGGAAAATGTTAATGAAAGAATTGAAAATATAAGATGGATAAATAGTCAACAGATTCATACCAGAAACACTGTTGTTTAATTTATATACTGCATGTGATATCAAGTTTCGTAATTGAAATATCTGAGAAATGTCCGGATACTAACACTGGACAGACCCATAGCCTATGCTTAGAGTGCTCCTTCATTTCTTTTTATCGTTTATTAAAAATGTCACCCGAATACGCTCTATAACAGCGATGCCCAACCTTAACCGCAAGAGGAGTCGGCGGATTTACCTCCACCCTCTCTTTACGAAGCTACTACGCATTCATGTACTCATGACGTCACAAACTTCTCTTATTACAGTGGCGGCTTCAGTTAATTTCAATGTCATTATTTTGCGATGGAAAGAAAATCAAATAAGCATCTTGAACACCTTTTCTGTTAGTGGCTTTGTTGGCACTGTTTACTTCCAACCAGTTCGTCAATGTTTGCCGCAAAGGCTGAACAACAGAGTCTTAAAAGGTGGACCAAATGTTCGTGCCCTACTCTATTACGAGATTGGCTTTTTATTTGATTCATTCTCGAGAAC